>NC_051393.1:253825-286325 GCF_015228065.2 Penaeus monodon
CCCTGCCTAAATTTCTCTCCTTCCCATCTTGATACAACCTCACTGGGGTCTTCGCTTGCACTAGCCCTTTCGCTCCTCCCCATTGAACCTGTCACTGATCAGGCATCCCACTCTATCTCGACGCGTGCCCTTCTCTCTCTCCGATGCTATTTTTCGTTCCACCAAATTTTCCCTTACTAAACTAACTATCCCACAACCCCACTTCTTACCTTTTTCATCTCCACGATTCCCACTCCTTTCCCACTCGCATGATACCCTCCTCTCCCTTTCCCCCTTTCCCCCATTTTCCAAACCTCCCCTTTCTCGTCCTTCCCGTCCCCCCTTTGGGGCTTTCCTCCCCCCAAATTTTTTCCTTCTTTTTTTCCCCCGACCCACCAAAATAAAATACCCCCCCCTACGTCCTTCTCACACTTTTCCTTGACCATGTCTCCACTCTTTCCCTTAGTATTACGTATATACTGATGGCCCCAAATCCCCTCCGTGCGGGTTTTTTGCTAATCTTCCCACTCGTATTTTCAAATACTCCCTTCCCCTAAACCCAGTGTCCTTACTCAAAACTGTAGACCCTTTTTTGCCAAAAACACATATACTCACTCTCCTTTTCCTCTTTTACATTTTTAAACTGCTCCCGTACTTTTAACTCTCATAAAGTCAATACACACCCCCACCCCCTTTTTTTGTAAATCCAAACGGGTTTTTTCTACCTTCCACACCCATAAACAATAAATTTTTTGCTGGTGCCCACCTGTTGGAATCCCCGGCAATGACGGGCAGATACACTACACCCCCCTCTATGTCCACATCAACCAAACCACCTTCTCCGTATCCAGCCCGGATTTTACCCACATTTTTAAACCCTTTTTGTATAATCGAGGCATTTTTTTGGTAAAAGCCTCCGCACTAATAATTCATTCTGTAAAAATATAAATCTCCCCCAGGCAGCTCCATTTCATCGAACAGACGTTGGGAGACCCCTCTCGCCCGATTTCCATTTGGGCCACACCTCTAACCACTCCTATCTGATGTCACAATCTGATCCCCCTTATGTTCCTTATGTAATGTTCCCCTTT
This sequence comes from Penaeus monodon, assembly GCF_015228065.2. Lineage (NCBI taxonomy): Eukaryota > Metazoa > Arthropoda > Malacostraca > Decapoda > Penaeidae > Penaeus > Penaeus monodon. The sequence goes on from NC_051393.1 coordinate 254,896, forward strand.
ACCAAGCCCACACATCCTATGTCGTATGCCCACGTTTATGAAACAACCATACTCTCCTGCTTTCCCCACCTGATCCCTCTCCCCTTCACCGCACCTCCCCAACTATCAGACATCCTTACAGATATCACCACACTTTCTGCTTTAACAACCTATCTCTCTTTCCTCAAACGCATACATATCCTTCATCTAATCTAACTCCTTACCACACCGACCCCATAAATCCCTTCACTCACCAATCTCCTTTGCCCAGCTAGACAACTAATCCACTCAACCTCAACCCACACTTGCCCTAACATTAACTATAGTGCTACATGACCTTAGATGTCTAGCACATTTCTTTTGCTTTTAACCATTAACTAATTAACTCTTCCACACGTCCCTGTCCTTCTACCACCCCCATCTCTACAAATATCTTAAATACTATATTTAGCCTAGCCACATGGGCTAAATAGAGCCTTTTCAGTCTTACTCTGACAACACTCTTCTCTTCCAGCAATGTCTCCAATAACTTTTTAATTCACTTGCAAAAGTCTCTTTCTGCAGCCGCCCATCCCAATCGGTACCGCTTCTCGTCACAGATGATACCAAAACTCAAGTTCTAGCATTATCAATCTTAACTGATCTCTCTGGCAACCCCATTCCCACAAAACCTCATCCAACCCTCAATACATACACCTAAACTGTCTCCCCAATGTACCCAAACAAGCAAACTCAGTCCCATCAATCCTATAACAAAAATTTGTCAGATTGTGTAAAAAAATTACTCGCCAACCTCACTGACTGTGAGGTGATATTAGTACAGTTCTACTCCATTCTTCCTAGAGGCAATCGTAAGAACCCCACAACTACGCCAAAATTATTTTCCGTAGACATTACCTCCCCTTTAATGTTTACATTGGTCGAGAATCCCTCCCTGTCCGACCATATACAACTTACCTACCGCCAGACCTCGTCAAAATGGTTAACGAATTCTGAGGCGAACAGTCTGCCAAACACTGCCCATCCACAGACCTATGCCCGTATATGCTGCCCAACCTGGTCAATATCCCGATCAAATTGATCTAGCACTAATCATCGCCACATGTGCATAACAACTGTGGCCCGACAGCCCATGCTATGATATTTCCTAATGCGGACTAGCCCCACCACCTACAGTTTTGAGTATAAGGTGCCAACTCTCAAATTCCAAGAACTGCGTGAAGCCAGGCCCCCCAGCCGAAGCCATGTCAACGAGGCTATTTACTCACACTCACTTCCTAGCCCCTACCGGGCCCTAGTACAGTATCGCGCTAACGTCGTCGGCCTCTCCATCCGAGGGGCTCGCAGCGGTTCGCGATTCCGCCCAGGCCCGCCCGAGAAGTATTGCAATATGTTCGCCCGGCAGGTTACTGATGTGGCTGCCGCCCACCACGGCGGGTAAGAACTGGTTCAGCTGCGGCAGTCAGCATCAGCGTGACACACGTGCAGCGAGTCGGCACTAGTCGCACAGCGCCGGAGGATCCCCCCTTCATGTGTCCATAGCGCCTGGCGAGGCCCTAAGAAAAACCATCCCATATCGGTCCTTATCACCTTCATCTCACTACTACCTCCAGTAATGGTGCTTGCCTGCGCCCCTCCCCCTCCCTCCTAGCATGTTCCCTTAACCTCTCCTCCCTTCCTCATCTGTACCTTACTACAATTACTATACTCCTACCTCCCCCAGCTCAATATAGCTTTTGCCATCCTAAAATCCACACACTCCAATCTCTACTGCAGCCCTAACACCTCTCACTCTCCCTCCCCGCAGCAGACAGACTAAACATTCCACCCCATCTCCTACCAAACACTCACCTCCACTTACCTTTGCCTCTACTCATTAGACACCAGTCTCCCCCCCCCCCTCCCTCATAAGAAAACCTTCGTCTCAAAACTCCCCAGTCAACTCCACTACAGAAACTCTTGAAGATATTCAAAACTATCTCTCACGAGTTTCCAAATTTGCCGACATCGAAACCCCTTCAATACACCCTCAATCCACAACCCGCTCCCTCTCCACACTCAAAGTGACGCACGATAATCGCATCTCCTCTTAGCTCATATCCCCCTACACCCCTATTCCTCCTACTCCCTCCCCACACACCCCAGCCTCAAGCGTCCAGCCTAACTAACCTCTCTCGCATCACCACCTATCTGCGCCTCTTCCGTTCTAGCCATCATCCGTTCTTCAGGCCTAGTACCTTAACCACCCGTATATTAGCTACCTACTCTTTTCCCACTCTGGAACAACGAAAATCAGATAATTCCCCTTCTATAACTCTTCACCCATTACCCTTAAGCCTGTACCCCATAGCATTCCTCCAGTAGCTAGGTTTCAAGTGCATTTTTGGCCTTCCAATCCAGCACCCCCCGGCTGCCGGTTATCGCAGAACCCCTAACCCAACTCCCACTTTCAAATATCCCACTCCCTCCTGGAATTCCACTGCCCTTACAACCATATTACAGACTGCTACGACTCCTTTCGGTTTACCCGTTTAACCACATATACTCGCTCCCTTCTTCCTCTTTCACTATTTTACTGACTCCCGTAACATCTCTCATGAAGTGTATGTTCTCGACCCATCCCCTTCTCTGTTAGATTCAGAACTGGTTGTTCAAGTTGTCCACACGCCATAAATCTATTAGACTTTGCTGGGTACTCAGCCATGTTGGAATCCCGGCAATGAACAGGCCGCTATGTTCACATCATAACCACGTTTATCACGGATTATTACCCCCCCTTTGGAATTTATATACTATAATAGCTAAGTTAATACTATATATTATATATATAGTATTCATATTATATAATAATATAATATATAGTCAATATATATATATATAGATTACATATAATATATACTATATAGTATATATATATACATAATATTATATATATATATATAATATATATATATAGTGTGTGTGACTGTGTGTGTGTGGTGTTAGTGTGTGCTGTGTAGTGTGATGTGTGTCTGTGTGTGGTATGTGTATGTCGTAATAATGGTCTCTTAATTTGAATGATACTAGAATACCACTAATACTTATCATAGCCAGGTCCAGAGGGAAAACTCAGATATCTGCTTTCTCGTATGCGTTATTGATCCGCAGAACAGAAGGAACAGACACGCCTAAGATTAAAAAGAGGATCTTGAGCGGGAGAACGTGGCGGAGGCCAGCGCGTCAGACATACCTAACGGCGGTGTTTAATAGGAGAGGACGAGATGATCATTCGCGGTTACAAGGAACGGACTAGGGACTAGCATCCTTCGAGGTATTTCTGGCGTCGATTCCAGCCTAGCGGCGTCTGGGGGGCCACAGCTGTTGACCAACTCGGCTGTACCCCCCTCCAGCCGTTTCTCGTTATCGCCGATAGACGTGAGGATCAGCACCCAGAGAGGTCAGACCAGACTGCCTAGCCGAACTCCTAGATTAATGGATGTCACCCGGCTACAGGAAGAATTTTCGCGCTCTCTTCATAGATTGCTACACATCGCGCTGCCACGCTAACCCCCTCGCCTTCGCCCTCGAGGCCGTGATAGATTAAGCCTCCAACCTCAAGAGCTGTCCTACTCGCACGACCCCGGAGAAAAGAAATGCTGACGCCCAACGTAGACGTCATCCTCCACGGCGGCGCCGAGTCCTCATCCACCTCCCGTCCTGTGCCCGGCCGTCCTCTTCTGTCCCTCTTCCCGGTGTCCCCGTCCACGGCGCCGGAAACGCGACAGTCCTCGCTCTCGCTAAGCGCCATATTCCTGGACATCCAGCTAACCGCGTCCCCGACATGGTCGCATTCAACTCGAGTTTAAGTCATAAGCCTATCCACGCCGTTCCTCGCCATCGACCGCGGGCACTCAGGGGATACGGTGAGGCTATCAGCATGCCCAGGCTAATAGCAAACAGACCATCGCACACAAGCGGCCAAGATAGGTAGGCACGCCAAGAAAGATATGACAGGTGTGGGGGCCGGGGGACTACCAGCCACTACGAGCCGTTCAAACAATAAGCCGATTTTTTTTTTTTTTTTTATCTGTCATATTTTTTGCTCTCCTTTCTTTTTCTTTTATGGTGGACGGAAGATACTAATTGCACTCGAGCATCGATCAAAAGGATAGAGTAAGAAGTAGCAAACTACATAGACCCAAGTACTCGTGACCTTATGGACATTGCTAGTTGTACAAGGAATAGGTCCGTAGATAGGGTGACACGATAAAAGCGGACGCTCGATGGCTACTGCCGTGATGCGATCCTCATCTCTTGTAGCACCCGATACGCTTAGCATTAGCACGCGCCAAACATAATAATAAGAGAGCAACATACCCTAAACAAGGGGACTAACATAACAGGATTAGCATGAAGTTTATGTGAAAGTCTGACATCACCGAACGTCCGCGTCCTGCACCTTACTAACGCTGCCGCTAGATGCAGCTCCGGGATTGTGCACGTTGATTGTGGCAAAGCGTTAGTGCAGCGCGGCCTAATCGCCATATAGGACTTGCTAGCGAAATCCGTGACGAAGGACTTGATTGCCGGGAACCTTTAAGACAGAGATAGAACGCAACCCACAGATTCGCCTAAAACGATGATGGCTAGACAAGCGTCCCAATTGCAGGGCTAAACCTTTCTGGCTTCAAGCCCTCCGCAAGCCACATTGTGGCGGCGGCAGGTTGAGTTGATAAAAGAAATTAGAATCAGTGCGCCCTAGCGAAAGACCCTGAGCATGAAAGGCGAGAGAGCTTGATCTCTCACCTACCTCGAAGGAACCTTTTTTTTTTTTTTTTAGTGCAGTTGCATCAGGAGCCCACTGAAACAAGCAGCCTCGAGCACCAAGATTTAGTTTATCCTGAAGTGATGAAGGCTTAAAGCGTGAAGCAAAGCACACTAGAAAAGCCCTTGGCTAAGCTTCAAAAGGCAGAGTTAAGTGTACTCCTTCCCCAAGTCAGAAGAAGGGAAAAGAACTATGCAGCCATGACCACCCAATCTCTCTCTAGAGAATAAATGACTGTGCCCCGATAGTGTAGAGCCACACGCGAAACCATGTAATATGAACTGTCTTTCGTTTTGTATACGTGTCGGAAGCGGTGCTACGCGCCCGTTACGCCCTAAGATGCAGCTAGAAGGACGCATTGCGAATAATAACAGACAGCCCAGACAGGCAGTGAGGAAAGACCTGAGGTCTAGCTCTATAAAACTGAGGTGCGTTTTGTCTTAAAGGGAAAAGAGTCTAAGACAGAAATGAAGATACCCATTCTTAAGTACCGCCTGCCCCATGTCAAAAGGCGAAATCACGATCAGGGACACCTCAACGCTGCGCCCGCCACGAATGAGGGCTGTTTTGCCACAAAACATATTCAATCGCTGTGTGTAATTTTGCTGACGTGCCATCTGTATGCAAAAAAATTGATTTAAAGTTAATGAGGGTTAAGATGAGAAACCTTGTTTACTGCTGCTACAATATGTACCCCGACCTTTACCTAGCCTACAACAGCCCTTAAAATCAGTAAGCTAATTCCTGAAACATTGTCCTCAAGAGTCGTGACAGCATGAGCAGATGAGTCCGAAACTGAACTTGCAGTACGATAAGCTTTACCCTTTTTTCTTTACCCCCCCCCCCTTTTTTTTCCACTATACTCGCCCCCCCCCCCTCCCTGAATTCCGGATGTAAGAGTGCGTCATCCACAACTCCGAAAGTACGTGCGCAAAATTAGCCCAACAAATTGAATAATCCTCGCCGCTGCCCTACCATGTAGGAGTGAGAAGGGCCCTAACCAGATAAGAATTCAATCTCTGCCAATGTCGACGATTAAGATACGATTGAATAAGGCCGGAATGTCATGTAAGCATCAATGAGAAGATCTATGGTAAGGTTGGCACGAGAGGAAATTAACTGCGTCCCTCGTCGGTATAAAGACATGCCCAGCTCTGCGACGCGTTGCCCTGTGGGTGTACAGAGTCCGGCCAAATAGCGAGAACCGGGCCTCCACATGGCTTGAATTTATAGGGAAAACTATTACCCAACGGTCCTCAACCACAGCCCCAGGTGCGTACTTCACGTTACGCCGGCAGGCGATGGAGTAAACTCCTCCCATGATCGAGTGTCAGACAAAGAATATGGACAACAGTCCATCCTGAGAAAGGAGGAGCCAGATATGCACGCCCCACTCAAACGAACCAGCCATAATAAAGAATATATCACACAAAACCCAGCTTCAAGAGAAAATGAATAGAGAAATGATTCAATGGTCCGTACCTAAATGAGCGGTGCAGGCCAATAGCATGCCAATCTGCAGCAGAATTATAGACGATAGCAACAAAACTACTACAGGGAGCTAAGCACATCATACCTGACGAACTCGCACCCCCCTCAATGCCTTTCCCCCCCCTCCTTTCTCTCTATAAAAAACAATAATAATAATAATAAACAATAATAATAATAATAATAATAATAAAAACAAGTAATAACAATAATTCATTAATGGACGATAGCAATAAGATTACTAAAAAAGATCAATAATGATATAAGACTAGGCAAGTAAATGAAGAAAAGATGATGGTATCAAAGCAAGATTGGATGACCAATGAGAGCGACAACAAGTCATGCATTCTCCTGAACACTCATAATAACTGCATCAGCCAGCTTCAGCGACGGTCAAAATGGCCAACCACTGCACAGAGCCATCAGCGACAGACTTGCACTCTCGCCTTGTTGTTCTTTACTGCCACAACTCTCGTACTTGACCCACAAATAACGGACTAACTTCAAGCCGCAAAATAGTAGTATGAGCCCATGATTTCTCTTAAAAACCAATGGAACCGACCCCGATAGATTTCAGCACGCAGCCCGATCCTTATGCCTGCGTACTCAATTATTCTGCTCACGATGACCCTTGCGCGTCAGGAACGCCTTTGCCTTCGCGGCAAACGCTCAGCCTGCCTAGCCGAGAAACCAACATACTCAGCAAATTGTCAGCATAGAGACCGCGACGCGGCACTCATCCCTCCAGCAATTCGTAAGGCAGCCGCTCTGTCGAACTCCCGTGAGAAGAAAGTGCGAGATATATCGCCCCAGCGAATGGGAGTGATATAGGTTGCTAGAAGTGATGGCGACTGGACGGTCGGCCCCGCTCAAGAAGGAACCGCCCAATCGTCCGCGCCACCTAGTCGCACCCGTTACGCAAAAGATGCGTGAGCAATGGCATCTATTTAAACGTTCTGTAATGCCATCTAAGCCCTACGTGCCCTGTTCCTGGGACAGAACGGCAAAACGTTCACCTGCGTCACATGTAGCTGCTGCGTGAGACTGAGCTAACACCCCTGATGATACAAACTCCCGCCTCGGATACCGTTATCCCGGCTTAAATATATCGTGGACAGCCGATTGACTCGCCCAAAGCAAATTACAGTCAATGAAATGCCTTCTACGTGACGTGCCACCGCAGCCTTTTGACGCGAACCTGCCACCAACTCTTCAGTAGCTAGAAAAATTGTACCACAAACACTAAGATGATGTTTGTTCGCCCAGACGTGATGTCGCGTTAATGAAACTCAGACAGGCGTCACATGACACTTCTGCCAGTGAAAATCCTGGCAATGTAACGAACTTAAGTGCAGGCGCGCGCGTGGTCGCCTTGATGTGACCTTGTAAAAGGGGACCACGTCTTGCAAGACCTGACGTGATATGCCCCATGATTAGCTAACCCTCAGTACTAACCGCCGGCAAATAAAATACGGTTACGAACCCAAAAGGAGTCACCTGCCACTAGCCCTATGAACACCACAAGTGTGCTGCCTCACGGATATTCTATGAGCACTACTTCAACACACGCGGCAACTAAAATCAATGAGATGCAACGGCCACCTCGCGTGCCTCCACTGTAACGGCATCTAGCGTACTCTACAAGCTACAAGTGGATGACACTAGTACGCAAAACACACGTCAAAACAGGGACTAACCATGATTCACTCGCTGCATGAACACACGCCCCTACTGACGACTACGATGCTCTAAGGGGTAATCACCGCTTCACCGGATCATGCGGAGTACGCCAGCCAGCCTCGACCCGGAGAGCAGGTAGGGCGGAAGGTAGCTGACCCTACAGCCGATCCGACGCGTGCTTAACACGAACTCTCTAGAGGCCTAGCGTCATTACTCGCCTAATAAGCATGGACCAGTTCCAGTAATGGAGGCAGCGATAGCAGCCAGCTGCTTTACAGCGCAAGCTATGGGGGGGGGGAGCGATGGTGACAAAGGACCACTAGGCTCCGCTTGCTCTGCTACACTGATCCATACCACTGCTACAATAGCTGTATGTGTTATGCTGAGTCTATAGTGTATGTGTGTGGTGTCGTGTGTGTGTGTGTGTAGTCGGAGCGTGTGTTGTGTGTGTGTGTGTGTGTGTAGTGTTAGTGTGTGGAGTTGTGTGTGTGTGCTGTGTGGTGTGTGTGTGTGTTGTGTGTGTAGTGGTGTTGTTGTGTGCTGTGTGTGGTAGTGCACATTTATGTGTGTGTCGGTGATGTAGGGGGTGTGTGTTGTGCCTGCATACATACGTAATATATATTATATATATAATATATATAAAGTGATATATAGATATATAATAGTTATATATATATAATTATGTCGCTAAGAAAACGAAATCACCTGCGATTCAGCGCCCTCCCCCTAAATCTAGTTTTGATTACTAGGTTTTTTTACATAGTGTCAACACGAAGAATCTTTTACTTAGTCGTTATATATAATAATAGCTATATATATAAAGCATATATATATAATATTGCAAGGAACTAATATATACCCATAATGATATATAGATATCATATATATATATGAGGCTTAATACATGTATTATATATAATTATATATATTATATATATATCATATATTACGATAGATATATATATAGTATATATATATTAATATATATACGCTGTATAATTATAATAGGAAGTATATACCTATATATTAGTCTATTATAAGAGTATTCTCATATATATATTAAATATATATAACTGTATATGTATATGATACTATGTATATGTACAATATATATATATAGGATATAATATAGATATATAGATATACATTAATATATAATATAGGTATACCTTTAATATTCTCTATATATTAATATATATATATATAGTATATATATATGTAATCGTATCATAGTATATATATAATATTATATATTAGTATATCATATTAGTATAATATAAATAGTATCAATATCATATACTATTTATATATATAGATTGTGATATATGACATTTACAGATATCATGTATATATATATACTTGATATACTAACTCAATATATATATATACTATATAGTATATAATATATATATGAATGTATATAAGAGATCATATATGTCGTAAGTAATATGATTATATCATAATAATATATATATCTATATATATTATATAGTGATTATAGATGGTATATGTATATAGGCTGCTAAGAGTAGACATATATATATATATGTATAACCAGCGAGAGGATAGAGCAAGCACTGAGAGAGCATAAAGAGATAAGATAAGAGAGAGAAACTAGAGAGAGAGAGAACACGAGATTAGTGAATATGAGAGAGAAGATGAAGATTTAGTGAGAAAGGGAGCAGAGGAGATTGAAGGCGAGATATAGGAGGGAAGAAGAGGACCAATTATGACCACACAGACAAAGGCGGTGAAGAGAGACAGGGATATGAGTAGTATAGATGATATATTTATAGAGAGCATAGAGATAGTAAGATAGATGATATGTAGAGAGGAGTATAGATGAGGCAGATAAGGAGCTATCGGAGAACCTGGACAGAGATATAGTAATACATGAGAGAAAAGAGTATGATAGAATAGAAGAAGATATAATAGCAAAATAGATGAGTATCACCTGGACTAGATAGAGATAATATATAAGTATATTATTATAGATATATGGTAGATAAAGTATAGTACTGAATAAGATCTCCTGCTGAATAGATGGAAGATATAGATACTAGATATATAGTAGATAGATGATTATATACCGATATAGTATACATACATACAAGGATAATATATACAGGTGTATAACTACTATTAGTATAGTATCTACTAATACATATAAAAAAACATAGAAATTAGATTAGGTATAGAGAATATATAGACTATATATATGTATCATATAGACTATAAGATATATCTACTATATATATCATATTAGATACATACATTACATACAGTAATATATGATATAGAGTGTAGAGTCAGAGCTATATATATCATATAGCTATATATATAATATATGTAGTATATACAGCGTTTGTAGATCAATATAAATTTTATTATATATAATAATATATATATATACGGATATAATATAGTATATTATTAATATACGACTATATATATATATGCTAATATTAAATTAAAGTAAAATTAATTGGTTAAAGAGGGGGGTATGTATATATTACTACGTATATATAGCTACTATATATACTAATATTACGATTTATATAGTTATCATATATATATATAGATACGCATAGATAGAATATATAATAATATACACATACAATAGCATACATGTATGACTATACAGCCGCTATATATTATATAGGTATATAGTATATATATAATTATATATATTATACATATATAGTATAATATATATATATGTATATTCATTAAAGTAAAGTGAAATTAGATTAAAAAAGTAGTTAAAAGGGCGCCTAACGCCAAAGCATAGCGCATAGTTTCTCTCATAACGGAGAACTAGGTAGTTCTAGCCCAGTAGCGTCACCCCCCCCCCAACCGTCTGAGCGCTACTGTTTCACTTGCAGAATTGCCCTCTACGCACGCCACTCCTCCTTTGCCATAGGCCTGGCGAGCACCTCTCTGGCCGGCTAGCTGTTATCTTTTATTTTTGTTACGGCTTGGTAATTTCTTGTTAGGCATATTAAGCCGGCGTATAATAATTATATTTTAATAATATATCGCAATATGCGTACAAGTATTCAAATTCTTGTTTCTTTGCTTATTGCTGTGCTTTTGTGTATTGTTGTGCGTGAAGGAAATAAGATAAATATTGTTGATCTATGATTTAAGGTATTCTTTCTCTACCAAACTGTGATGAACAATACAATATTAATTAAATAATGAGAAGAACTTTAATACATTTTATTATGTATAAAAAAGGCAATACAAAATTGCAATAATGATAAGCTACGCCTTATCTAACAATGAATTGATAAAGTACATCAATGCCCCGAAGACCTCATAAAATTAATTCAACATCTGTTAATTCGATATACTATGCTAACCGAAATTAATGAACCATTTAATATGACTATCATTGAACCAGCTGAGGATGAACAGTAAGCAAACTAGATCAATCACAATTAGTACTCTTTAACGCGAAAGATTGTTGGTGACGATTGGTATAGCTATTCATATCACGCAGTATTCGACTTATCGTCTATAATTCGAGCGCGACCGCCATAGGACGAGAATTAGAAGCATTCAGCGGCGCTGCCCTTTTACCTCTTCCCTGAATCTGTAGGACAGACCAGCGGAACAAGAGAGAAACAGATGGCGGGTGAGATACGAGAAGACAGGAGTAGACAAAGAGTAGAGGTGGTGGGGGGGGGGGAGAGAGAGGGAAGTGAGAGATTGAGAGAAGAGAATAACTGAGAGAGATGGAGCAGACGAGAGAGAGGGTAGAGGAGAGAAGAGAGAGTAGAGTGCAGAGAGGGATAGAGAGGGATGTATATGTCGCATAGAGTAAGATGAGACGAGATTACTAGGAGAGTGAGAGAGATGAAGGAGAGAATAGAGAGGAGACGCTTCTGGGATAAGCTGATATCAGAGGCAGTCATAGGTGGTATATAGAAAGAAAGGGAGAGTGGACTAGACAGAGTATAGAGTACGATATATATAGATAAGTATATATGAGAGAGTGACGCGAGAGACGGCCCACTAGAGAGAGGGGTGTGTGGGGGTGGGGGCTGGGGGGGTGGGGGGGGGGGGGTGTAGCATGGGGTGGAGGGGAGTGGGGTGTGGCGGGGGGAGCGGGTGGGGCGGGGGGTGCGGGGGGACATAGACTAGGGTGCATGTATATGCCGAGAGAGACCAAAGGAGAGGGGTACGAGATGAGGAGCAGGATGGGAGAGAGACGGGAAGAGGAGCGCGAGCAGATTGGAGATAGGATTAGGAGGAGCGGCAGGATGAGGTACTAGAGACGAGGCAGAGAGAAAAAGGAGGAGGGCGAAGGGAGGAGAACGGAGAGATACAGAGGGGAGACAGCTAGAGAGAGGCAGAGAGACCGAGAGCGAGGGCATAGAATGATGAGAGGGAAGCCCCAGGATTTGATGAAGAGAGAGAGATTAGAAGAAGGATGACGAAGCTGTAGAGAGGACAAGAGGGCCCCGCCGGAGGCAGGATGAGAGAGAGAGAGGGCAGGAGAGAGGAGAGGAGAGATAGATGACGAGAGGAGATGAGAGAGAGGAAGAGAGAGACGTAGAGGACATTGAAAGAGGAGGACAGACAGACTGCTGAGAGTGTAGAGAGTCAGACGGTAGGAGAGAGAGAGAGAGGAGGAGTAGGGTCAGGAGAGACTACAGGAGGAAGGAGAGACTGGAAGAGAGAGGAAGAGAGCGCGAGGCACAGTTCACAGACGAGAGTAGAAGTAGAGAGAGGAGATGTGGAGAGGAGAATGAGAGAAGACGAGGACAGAGAGAAGATAGACAGAGAGAGAGACAGACAGAGGGCAGAGAGGAGCGAGAGCGAGAGGAGAGAGGAGATGCGAGAGGAGACAAGGAGAGAAGCGAGAGAGAGGACGAGAGACAAGAGGAGAAGATCAGAACAGGTGACGTTAGAGAGAGAGAGATGAAGGTGATAAGAACGGTAGACCGAGTAGATGAGAGAGAGACAGCAGAGAGTGAAGACAGACAGAGACGCAGAGAGGGAAGAGAGAGGAACAGGATGAGAGGAGCACAATTAGAAGACAGACGAGCAGACAGGAGGGAGCTGGAGACAGATCAAGAATGAGATCAGGAGGAGCGCACGAGAGAAGAGAGGAGAGATGACTGCAGAATAGAGGTGAGAGGAAGAGATGAGAGAGAGCAAGACAGGGACGAGGATGAGACAGACAGGCACATAATAGAATAGAGGCAGTAGAGAAGAGGAGGTACGGATGTAGAAGTGAGGAGAGAGAAGGAGTACATGGAAGGGAGAGGCAGAAAACAGACACGGAGGGGAGTAGAGAGAGAGACAGAGGACGAGAAGAGAACATGAAGAGAAGAGACAGACAAGGATGAGAGACATAGATATAGAGTAGACAAAGAGAGGAATGGCGACAGACACGGACAAGCAGAGTATATAGAGGCGAGAACGCGAGGGGAGAGGACAGTGAGTATTGTATAGATTGAGATATAGAAAGATATCCATTGAGAGAGTAGAGAGAATACAGAAAGACTAGATATATAGTACGAGAGGAGAGGAGATCGAGACCATTATATGGAGGTAGGAGACAGGGATTAGGAGATATAAGATACAGTTGAGAGTAGATGAGACAGACATAGAGAGAAATACGATATAGTTAAGAGCGAAGAGAGCAGTATGAGTAGATACATAGAAGAGATATACAGACAGATAGAGATATAGGAGCTGGCAGACTACGGAGAAAGGGAGAGAGAGTAGTAAGAAGATATACACTAGATACATATACAGTAGAATTAGTACAGACATATATATATATAGAGAGATCATAGACTATATATAATATACATAGATATACATACAGATATAGATATAGTAATATTAACCTAGAATAGATAGGAAATAGAGATAGTATATATATATTATTATATATGTTATATATTAGTGCATAATAATAGTAATATATATATATATTGTATATATATAGTTATATAGATATATTATTAAAATATATTCATGAGATGAGATATTATACTATAGGTGAGTCATATATCTCTATAGAGAGATATTATAGATATATATTCTTTTATATAAGAGTTAGATATTTAGAGATTATATATATATCTCATATATAATAGATTAATATTATAATATATAGTAGCTATAGACGCATATAGAGTATACTAAATAGTATATATAGAGAATAGGTAGTAATGAGATATTATATGAGAATATATATATATAATATTTATATCAATATTATATCATATATATTATATCTATATATATTTATAATATAATCCTATATATATTATCACAATATATATATCTATATATATATATATTAAGAACTATATATATAGGAATATATATATATATATTATAGATTATATATATCATAATATATATATAAATCAATATCATATTATAACATATATAATATATAATAAAATATACTATATATAAATACATATATAATTATATTATAATATGTGTGATGTGTGTACATATATAGTATGTAGTGTACATATGTGCATATATGCTATGTACATAATTTTAAATATGTATAATGCAAAATTAGTGTTGTGTGGTGTGTGTGTGTTAGTCGTCGTAGATGTGTGATGTGTGTTGTGTGTGTGTAGTACTGTGTGCTCTTGTGTCGTAATGTAGTATATATCACATTACTATATTACTATCACTATATATAGTATACATGATTACTATTATATCCAGTATATATATATGCGTAATACAGATTGCTCAACATATGGATACATAGTAGGTATACATATATAATATATGCCTTATACATAGTTTATACATATTATATATATATATATAGTATCGATGTTATAGTTATTATAATGTATATCATATATGATAGTATATATATGTATTATATAATATATGTACTATAATATATGTATAATATACTATGGTCATAAATATATGTTATTATATATTATGTATATACGTATTAGATGTATCATTAATCTAATTGTATCAGTATATAGTTGCTAATTATATATAATGTATAATAATATGTCAAATAATTATATGCCCGGCGTTAGATGATTTATAGTAGCTATATTAGATATAGTATGGTTAATAGATTATATGTCTTATATATATATCAGTATATAGTATATGTATATTATATAGTGATATATATATGTATCATAGATATGTATTATATATATATGTAATAATATATATGATATACTATATATGCTCAGTATCATATATGCTATATATATATGTTATATAATATATGTAATACTAGCATGTACTATATATGAGAGTATACTCATATATGTTATATATTATATCGTATATTATTTATATCTGCTAGTAATATATGTCATATCAGATGTATAAATCATATATGTATAGTAATATAATGCCTTACATACTATATAATGCACTATATATATGATTATATGATGCATATAGATATGCATATAATATGCGCCAGTAAGTATAATGCCACACCCATAGTATAATATGCCATATATATAATGCCAGATATTATATGCAATAATATATCGTATATATATATGTGTTAATATATCTGTATATATATATGTACATATATATATGTATACTTATATAAAAATATGAAATAAACATCATGCCTATGATTATATATGGTTATATTAGATGCTATACTATATGCCTATATATATACTGCTGAGGTAATATTTATATGCTTATATATTATATAGTATACTAATATATGTAGTCTCTATATATGTATATATATATGTATATATTAGTACAGCATTATATATATAGTATTTATATATTATGCCTATATATATCAGGTATACCGATATATGTATGATATAATGTGATATTAATATATATCGCTAACTATATATATGATGTACTAGAATATATGTATATGATTATATTGTAATAATTTAGATGTTACTAATAGATATGTATAATAATATCATGTATCTTATATCATGTATATATATATGATATATATATATGTATCATATATATGTAGTAACGATATGTATATATAAATGTAATAACTAGATATGTGATATTATATATGCATAATTATGGAATATATAATATATCGCCTCTAATATCATGTATTATATATATGTCATATATCCTCACGTAGTTATTATATATGTAGATATAATCGCTATAATAAGTATATGTATAGATCATAGGCTATGTATATGTACTATATGATAATGTATATATATATGTATATATATATGTATATTATATTACTAATATATATAATATTATATATATATTTATATATATTATTTATATACTATATATAATATATATATAATATACAGGTCAGGCCAAACTGCCCAGAAACGTAGCGGGATGAACCAGCAAAATCAAAAATAGCTTTTCCAGCTTCGACGCTCAAGTCGCTTTTACCAACCGTAATGTTCGCACGAGGGACCGCACCACGATCGGTAGCAAAAAAAGAACACCAAGCGACAGGAATGGACGAAGAATGAACGAACTGCCTGTCGAGCAAGGATGCATTACGTCAGCACTCATCCGCCTTCTACCATTTCGGAAGCTTTGGCTCGTTCAATTCCTGAGCGACGTCGCAGACGAGCAAATTCAAGGAGCTTGCGATGGACCTCACTCTCTCAGCAAGCTCCTTATCCAGCCATGTTTATTAAACCATCGAGCGCAGACCACAATACGAAACATGTGGCGGAATAAATGTAGTCTGCTATCGCCTATGTCAGATGAAATCTCGCCCCTTGCATACTGCCGCACCAGAACAAACCTGCAATACTTCTCCATAGAATAAATGCAGTGCCCCCCTCCATACAGTTCACCACAAGAAGCAGAAGCAGAAGAAAATATGCCCAATACAAGTAGCCCTTATATCCTCGGGCTAACCTTAAATCCATACATGCACCTGACGGGCCGGCTGTCTCGTGGACAGAAAACCCACAAATAAAAGAATGATTCTATAAACACTATTTTATCTGCCCTACAACAATAGAAACCAAAGAAGGACCGTGAGTCATCTGGTTTCATTCCTCTCGGCATCTTAGAGAATGTGCAGCCGGAAGTTCCTGCCGAGAGAGAGAAATGCCCAACAGTCAGTCAACACCTTCCAAAGCCTCCGTTCACCCTCTCGCCTCGATGCTCACTTGCAAGGCAGAAAAGCATCATGACTAGATCTAGGAGGAGGAGCCACACAGAACATGACACACACAATATCATACCACACTCGCCCCAGCTGACAGAACCGACTGGAAGGCCCTGTTGGCGACCGAACACAATGCAAGATAGCTACCAGCTTCTTTTTGGTTAAGCAAGATACATGAGATATCATAAGGGAAACGAGGTCAGACCACAGCGGACCTACTGTGGCTCATTACAGCATACCTTGCACGAGTGGCACCTGCGACTAGAAGAAATTTATTAATACATATGCTGAGACAGGACGAGGCCTCATACGAACAACGAATCGACCAACACCGCAAGCACAGACCGCCTATCCGCGACGTCATGCCCAAGAGGAAAGATCGCCCCTTTCGTGTTACTGTCTGCCCCTACGACAAAGGAAGATGGTAAAAGCGGCGTTCATCCATGCAACTATACAACTTCAGTACCAAAACAGGCGAGCCCAGAAACTGACCAAGTCGTTCGCACGAACCTAATTACCGATGAACCTGACCCCTCAGTACATGTGTATATATACTTGTATGTATCTCTTAGGTACAATATGAGCTGACGAAGCACACGTAAGCCCCCCGCAAAGGCATTCAGCCCCATTAGTAGTAGAATTTCCTCCTTGCTTCAGGACGCTGATCACCCCGCAGGCTCGGGCGCCATAGGCCCGGCGAGCGAAGCCCAGAACTTCGCCAAATACTCAAGCAAGCCCCAAAGCCAAGCCAATTCCCGACGCTCACGAATCTCTATATAGAAACCTCGCTACTACGGCACTCTATCCGACCTTGGAAGATGGGCGTTGTGGCTTAAAGCTGTTTTTCCTGTGTGTTGTCTGTTATCTTTTTTTTCCTGACTTTAAATAAGATAAACCGCCTGTTTTATATATAATTCCTCATGACTTCCCTAATCTCCTCATTGCGTAAACTGTGATCATCACATCTTACACATATTTCTACTCGACATCCGTAATAATACTGTTATAACAACTTACCTTATATTCTATACTTACCTTGTCTTATTCTTCCCGTGTTCCTGTCGACTAATTACACCTTAGTTTTGTGTACCGTTTTTACTCTTTGTGCTTGTGATTGCCCGTTTTGCCTCGCGGCATCCCATTTTGTTCACTTTTACGCTACTGTCCTGTCTTTTATTCTCTTATCATTTCAGCCCGCAATTTGTTGATATTTTATTTTGTTATTTTATGTAGTATTAAAATGATTCATTCACCAACACTATTTTATAAATATAATGAACTGCCCATTAGGGGCAAAACATCACCCAAAAAGGTGCCGCGATGGCCATCCAGCTATAAAAGTGTCAAGCTAGGCTTGCGTCAGAGCGGCGGAGCATCGAGTTTTTATCTTGTGTAAGCGTGACACCACCAATGGCGTTATTAAGCTAGGCTGACTGCGCTGCTTCTTGTGCTAGCGGAGGACGGATTGCCCCTCTTTTGTACATCCAAGTAAGTGGTCGATGGCGCGTATGCTCACATAGTAGGCTGCAGTTCATGATTCGAAAGATTTGTGCGTAATAAATATTATATATGTATTATGATATGTGTGTGTGTCTGTGTTGTGTGTGTGTGTGTGTGTGTGTGTGTTGTGTTAATATATGTATATATATATATATATAGTATATATATTTTATCTATATATTTATATATATGTATATATATTGTATATATTGTATATATATATGTATAATATATAGTATATTATATATGTATATAACATGTATATATATATGTATATATATATGTTATATTTGTATATATATATATATATTGTATATATACTGTGTGTATATATATGTATAAATATATGTATAAATATATATATATATATATGTATATATGATATATATATATATATTGTATATATATATGATATATATATGTATATTATATATGATATATATATGCATATATATATGCATATATATGATATATATATGCTATATATATGTATATATATATGTATATATATATGTATATATATATGTATTATAATGTCATATTGTATATTATTATATATATATATGATCTATATACTATGTATATATATATGTATATATATATGGTATATATATGTATATATATATGTATATATATATGTATATATATATGTATATATATATATATATATATATATATATATATATATATATATATATATATATATATATATATATATATACAGGTCAGGCCAAACTGCAAAACGTAGGGATGAAATGCAAAAAGCTTTTCAGCTTCGACGTCAAGTCGCTTTTACCAACGTAATGGTTGACGGGACCACCGAAGGTGCAAAAAGAACGCTGACAGGAATGGACGAAGATGAACTACCGCTGTCGAGAGATGATTACGTAGCACTCATCCGCCTCTACATTTTGGAGTTTGGCTCGTTCGAATTCCGAGGACGTGAGTACGAGCAAATTCAAGGACTTGCGATGGACTCACCTCTCTCAGCAGTCCTTATCCAGCTGTTTATGGAAACCATCGAGGCTGACCACTACCGGAACATTGTGGGGAATAATGTAGTCTGGCTTCGCTATGTAGATGACATCCTCGCTGTATTGCCGACCAGAACAAACCTGCAATACTTCCTCCATAGAATAAATGCAGTGCCCCTCCATACAGTTCACCACAGAAGAGAAGAGAAGAAAAATGAATAGCTTCTTTTCCTCGACACCTTAATCCATAGACCTGACGGGCCGGTGTTCTCGTGTACAGAAAACCCACAAATAAAGATGATTTAAACACTATTTTTCTGCCTACAACAATAGAACCAAAGAAGGCGTGGTCATTGGTTTCTTCCTCCGAGCACTTGGAATGTGCAGCCCGGAGTTCCTGGAGGAGGAAATGCAACACGTCAGTAACACCTTCCAACGCCTCCGTTACCCTCTCGCCTTGCTCACTTGCAAGGCAGAAAAGATCATGACTAGATCTAGAGGGGACGCCACACAGAACATGACACACACAATTATCATCCCACACTCGCAGCTGACAGAACGACTGGAGGCCCTGTTGGGCCGCACAATGAAGATAGCTACCACTTCTGGTAAGAAGATCAGAGATATCATAAGGGAAACGAGGTCAGACCACAGCGGACCTCTGTGTACAGCATACCTTGCGGTGGCTGCGATGAAGTATACATATGTGAGACAGGACGAGGCCTCTACGAACAACGAATCGACCAACACCGCAGCGCTATCCGACGTCATGCAAGAGGAGTGCCTTTGTTGTTCACGTCTGCCCCTACGACAAAGGAAGATGGTAAAAGCGGCGTTCATCCATTCAACTAACAACTTCAGTACCACAACAGGGAGCCAGAAACTAACCAAGGTCGTCGCACGCCTAATTACCGATGACCTGACCCCTCAGTACATGTGTATATATACTTGTATGTATCTCTTGTCTAATATGCAGTGACGAAGCAGTAAATGCGAAAAGGCATTCGGCATAGTAGTGAATTTCCCTTGGCTTCAGGCGGATCACCCCGCAGGCTTCCGGGCCGCCAAGGCCCGGGCGAAGCCAGAACTTCGCAAATCTCAAGCAAGCAAGCAAGCCAATTCCCCTGACGTTACGATCTATATAGAAACTCTACGGACTCCTCCGCCCTGGAAGATGGTGTGGCTTAGCTGTTTTCCTGTGTTTGTCTGTTTTTTTCTGTCATTATATGTTTATGTATTTATATTTATATATATTTATTATATATATATTTTATATATATAGATATATATATATATATATTATTTTTTCATATATATAATATATGTATATTTTATATATATATCTCTCTCTCTCTCTCTCTCTCTTTCTCTCTCTCTCTCTCTCTCTCTCTATATATTATATATTATATTTATATATCTTATATAATATATATAGATTATACTTTTATTAATCAGTATTCTTTATTTTTTATTTCTATATATTTTTATATATCTATTCATATTATAATATATATATATATTATACTATATATATATGTTAATATTATATATATATCATATTTATGTATATATATATATACTTGATATATGACCTTCTTACAGAACAGGTGTGTAATGCCCTGCAAAAAGCAGGTAAGTACCAAGTACCTATCCAACTGGCTGTTTCTATTTGTGTAGGGGCTATTATCAAACATTATGTATATTATCCTGAAGGCTGTAAAAACTCATTTCGGCTGGTAAAAAACAAAACCGAAAAAAAAAAAAAAAGAAAAAAAAAAAAAAAAAAAATATATATATATATACTAATTCTATTATATCTATACTATATATATATATATCAATATCTATTTATCTATATTAATATATATTACTCTAATCATTTCATGACAGACCAAGTGACTATAATAAAGTTATATCCCAACAGTGCAAATTTTAATTGGATAACGAGCTACTAGTTCTAATTCCTGAGGCTAACGCACATAACATTTTCGGAGTGAAGGTACTGAGAAAGTCCGCTTTGTGCTTTTTCCTTTAAAACGTTTATGTGCCAGGTATCATTTCAAGAGATACTTGGAGGCACTGATGCTTGACCCTTCCAAGGCCTCACTACAGGGTGATTCTGTTGTTGATCGAGGAGGAACGCAAACATCCTTTCTGAATTGTTGGACATCTGCTTGTTTCCTCATGACATCATCTGCTCCATCTGCCGAAGCAGCATCTTAGCAGATCCTAATTTCTGCCTTGGACTCGTTGTTTGACCTGCTGCAGTGAGGCTGAGCTGTAACTGATGCTGAAGCTGGTGCAGCAGATGGCACTAGGTTCGGTACTGCAGCTGGTGTCGAAGCTGGTGCAGAAGCTGATGCAGCATGTGGTGCTTGATACTTGAATTGACGGAGCTGTAACTCCTGTTGATGCTGGTACTGTGGCCACCACCGTTGACCTCCGCAGATGTGGGAATTCCCCCACATCATCAACGCGCGGGGCTGGGTGAGGAGCCTTGCCTTTTTTTTTTTTTGTGTCATTTGTTTTTTCTGTCCTTTGGAGTAAGTGCACAATGAGAATTGGCATGGTTCTCTAGTCGGCAGTTTCCGAGGATCTTTTTCCCTCAAATCTTTTTCTGCACATTTCGTGTGATCTTGCGTGTGAAGAGCGCAGGACCGGCAACGCTTCCATCTCGTGGACAGAACGTGTTTGTGCCCCACTTTGACATCATAGCAAACCGGTCATGGATTTGAATACGTCATCACCTAAAGGGTGCCATGCCCTCAACCTTTTGATACTTTTGGGAATTACCTCCCCCTCATGATTATTATACTCTCTGGGGTCATCATCCCTTATCTTCATGCGTCTGGCTGGATGATACATCGTTGTATATAGTCATCTCTCCTGTTTCGATTTCCCGTGGGACATCGCACTGACGTTTAGTGCATTTTCTCCCTTACCAAGACCTTGGCTTCTCAAGCCTTCACCGCCTGCACAACAGTTTGTTATTTTGGGCAAGAATTTGTTCGTTCTTTTGCACCTGACGATATACACTGTTTCTTCCTATTTTTCATTCAATTGACCCGTGTGTCTTAATTGTACGGTCCATTTTAAGGGCCTGAGAGACCCGAGCGAAATTTTCCCCGTGGTGCGAAGCTTTGTATCGTTCTTGAAGTGCGTGCATAAGTGTGCCGGGAGGATAACTATCTACAGAGGCAGAGAGCTAGGCCTTTTTGCTTTTCTCTTCATCCCACAGGGGCCCCACCAATATCCTCCTCACTGAGACATCGTATCTCCCCTCAGTTTCCATTTTTTGTTTCGCGTTCCGCCCATCATGTTCGCGGGTCATTCCCCGACCGCATAGGGGCCGACCTGTGCCCTGTCCTTTGAAAATAAACAGTTCACACACGGTCGCCTTCCGGGCTCTCTAGGCACATCGGGGAGTATGCCCTTGTAGAGCTTTTCCTTTATTTAGAGTTGTTCTTTCTATCACCTTTAGAAGTTATATATGTTAACATTATCACACAACTGACAAGTCTTGAGTTCCGAGTGTCAAGTTATCACAAGATCCCTAAGGCAGAAGTCACAAGGTCACCAGAGGACACTGTACCCGTCCTGTCACTGTGGTGTCTAATATGAACTGTATATCTACATATATATTATATTATATATTATATAATATATATTATAATATATATATAGATATAAATATATATATGTGTGTGTTGTGTGTTGTGTGTATTATGTATATTGTATCTCTATTACTATCTTGATATATATATATTTATGTGTATATTTATATTATTATCTATTATCTGCTATATATTATATATATTCTATTATATGTATATCTATTCTCTATATATATATATATATATATCTATTTCTGTATTATATTATATATATAATCTATATATATATTTATGTATATAATTATAATAATTTTTATACATAATATATATATATGTTATGTTATATTTATAATAATATATCTAGATTTATGTTATATCTATACATAATTATATATTTATGATAATCTATATATAAATATATATATATATATTATGTATATATATATATCTATATATCTATATCTCTAATATTTATTATATATATATATCTCTCATACATATATATCTCTATATCATCATATATATTCAATACATAGTGTATGATCTACTCTATCTCTATACTTCTCTTCTAATTTGATGTATCTATCTCTATCTCTCCTCTATATATCTCTCTATATCTCTCTATTCTTTATGTCGATATATTCTCTTCTAGCACTATATAGATACTTTATGTATATATATCTAGCTCTATATATAGTCTATATATATTTCTGTATCTCTATGCTCTATCTCTCTATATCTACTCTTCTCTCTCCTTTTATCATACTATCTATATAGATTTTTCTGTCTACTCTTTCTTATATATATATCTCTATCTCTTCATTAGTCGCTCATACTTTTGTCTCTATATATCTCTATATATATATATATATCTTTCTGTATCTCTATCTCATATCTCATATATCTCTCTCGCTATATTTATGTATATATATATACATATCTTTATATATATATATCATATCGTTATGTATATTATATCGTCTCTCCTATCTCTCTCTCTTTATTTATCTCTCTCTATATCTACCTCTATACATATATCTTTTGTATATCTCTATATATCTATCGATAGAGGGTATCTAAGGGAGGAGTTATTTTATCTTGCTATGTATATATACATCTATATTGTATCTCTCTTATGTAGGCTGTCTATCATCTCTATCCATGTATATATATATATCTCTCGATATTTTCTGTCTCTCTATTCTCTCTCTCTATATATATGTCATCTCTCTATATGTATCTATTCTCTATCTGTATATTATATATACTGTATCATATGTTATATATGTATATTCTACTATATAACTTCTTATAATACATTCTATGTATATATATATATGTTACGTTCGATATTAGAATATATCTATCTATTATATGTCTAGATATATATGTATATCTATCTCTCCTCTATCTCTCTATATATATCTCTGTATACCTATATCTAAATGTAATCTTAATACTTATATGTTCTATTATTCTTCTCTATCTATGTTTATTCTATTGTATATCATCTATATGTCTATATATATCTATATGTATATATATATGTTAATATATATATAGTTAGATATATCTGTATATATATCTATCTCTATATATAATTTATATATTATATAGCTGTATATATATATTATATCTTAATACTCTATATATATGTATATATTATAATCTATTATATCTATATATATATATTTTATATATATATATATATATATTTATTTATTGCTACGGCTGGTATGTCACGAAGAGAATTCAGGGGAAGAGCAACTCCACGGTAGCTAGAATCATGGACGAAAAGTCAAATGGCCTGATATGAATGGCTAAATACTATGTAACAGCAGTCCTTGCGTTTAAGTACTAATACTGATTTATCAAGTTTCTTCTTGTTCATTCACTATTCATTTCATATTATAATGCTCATTAATTAAGTTAGCATAATATCATTAAATGTTAATTAATTCATTAATAAGGTCTTCCATTAATGTATTTATCATTTATTATTGCTAAGTTGTAAGCCTCTTTTATAATAAATGAATTATTTAAAGTTTTCTTTCATTATGTGTCACTCATGTTCTATTATTCATTAATATTTATCAATTGTCAAAAGATATTTGGAAAAAATACGTAAATTCATAATATTCACATAATTTTATTTAATGCCTTTACCTGTCAGTGGTAGAAACCACAAACAAACACAAAGACAAGAAACTATACCTATGCGATATATTACTAAAATGGTAATATATCGCCCTAATCCCTAAACAAAGAATACCACCCTTAAAAAGTAAAAAACGCACCGGCAGAGAAGTCTAGCCAAGGCCCTATTGGCAATAGAGGAGTGGCCGATGCCCTTCTGTGAACGTTACTGAGAGGAACTGCCTAGTTTTTCCACTAGTCAATGACTTTGCGTTAGCCCTTTAACTAATTATTGGTTTTTACTTTAACTTTATATTATATATATGTATATATATATAATATAATATATGCATATAAATAATTACATATTATATATATATAATATATTATAACACACACCACATATATATGTATATATATACATATATATATCTATATATATTATATATTTTATATCCATTAGAATATATATGGTATATAATATATATATATAATATAAATACTATGATATATAATCTTATAATCTCTATATATTATATATTTATATACTATATATATATAGCTATATTTATCTACAGTATAGATATACTATATATATCGATCTCTATTATCTATATCTATACTATCATTACTATCTATAAAATTTATAGACATCTATCTTTATATACCTCTATCTATATTCTCCTCAATCTTACTATATGTCTATATATATATATATATATATCTGTATGTCTCGCCTGTATTATAGCATATCTTTCTAGACTTCTCTCTATATATCTTTCATATCCCTTACCTACTAGAGCTAATATATATATATA
Organism: Penaeus monodon; assembly: GCF_015228065.2. NCBI lineage: Eukaryota > Metazoa > Arthropoda > Malacostraca > Decapoda > Penaeidae > Penaeus > Penaeus monodon. The sequence goes on from NC_051393.1 coordinate 281,022, forward strand.
ATATATTCATATCCATATCATATGATATATATATATATTATAGTATATATATATTTATATTCTAGACTATACATTATATACATTATAAATGTTATATATATATATCTATATTATATACTATATCATATATTTATATATAATATATATTTTATCTCATGATCTCTATATCTATAATCTTATATATATATTATCTCTATATCACGATAACATATTTCTCATATTCTATTCATATATATATATTTTTATCTATCTATATCTGGTATATTTATATATCTATATCTATATCTATATATATATATATTTAATCTTATATTTCTCTCTCTCTCTCTCTCTCATCTCGTGTCTCTCTCTCTCTCTCTATATATATATAGTCTATATATATATATTATATACATTTCTATATAATATATATATATATATCCATTTACATATATATATATCTATAATAATATATATTTATATATATATATCTTTAATATATTTATCTATATATATATTATAATATATATATATAATATATTTATATTATATTTATCCTCTCGCTCTCTCTCTCTCTCTCTCTCTCTCTCATCTATATATAATCTATATAATATCTCTATAGATATATTTATAATATATATACATTTATATCTATATATATCTATATATAATATATACATTTATTATATATATATCTTATTATAATTTTAGATAGCTATATATTAGATATTTATATATATATATATCTATATTCTATCTATCTATTATATATTATATATATAATTTATATATATATTTATCTCGCTCTCTCTCTCTCTCATGTCGCTCTCTCTCTTCTCTCTCTCATCTCTCTCTCTCCTCTATATATATGTAATTATATATATATATTATATATTATATATATATATCTAATTATATATTTATATATATATATATCTTTAATATATTTATATTATCTATATATATATATATATATATATATATTTCATAATATATTTACTATTATTTATCATATACATATATATTATAAAATATATATATCTATATTATATATATATGATATATATTATATAATATAGTATAATATATAGTATTATATATTATATATATTGCTATCTTATCTATATATTTGATCTATATCTATTCATATCTATATTAATTATAATATATATATATTATAATATATATAGTGCTTCATATATTATATATATATATTCTTATTATTTATATTCATCTATATTATATATATAATAATATATATTTTTATATATTATACCAAAAGATTGTATATATATTTTTATAATATATATATTTTATATAAATATATTTATATATATATATATATTTATATATAATATGGAGTTATATATACAATTTATAATATATCATTTATATAGACATATCTTTATTATAATATGTATATTTTTTTATATATATATCTACATATATTTTTTTATAGATATATTTCTCTCTCTCTCTCTCTCTCTCTCTCTCCTCTCTCCTTCTCTCTCTCTCCTCTCTATAGATATATATATATTATTTATTTCTATATATATATATAATACATTTTTATATATATATACATATATATAATATATGATATATAATAGATATAATCCTAGTCTTATTATATATATGTATTTTTATATATTATATATATATCTCTACAATATATCTCTAATATAATATATGTAATATATCTAACTAATATATATATTTATTTATAGATATCTATATCGTCTATATATATATATATACACAATTTACCTATATATTTACTATATATTTATATCTATACTTATATCTATATATCTGTATATATCTATATATATAATATATGATATATATATATATATATTTCTTATATATCTTTTGATCTATATATATAGTATATATGTTTATCTCTATCTATTATATAAATATATTATATATATGTCTATATATACTATATATCTATATATATACTCTATCTATATCTCTCGTCTATATATCTAGATATCTTCTCTATATCTATTTATCTATATCTATCATCTCGATTATTATTGAAGATATATATATATTATATATAGTGAGTAAGTATATATATATATACATATATATATATTAATTATCTGATATAGATAATATATAGATATTGATATCTAATCTATTGTATATTATATATTGATATCTATATCTCATAAGTATCATATATTGATATGTATATTATATATGGATAGATGTATATATATTGAGATATATATTTATACTATCTTTGCTAGATATTATATTGATATATCATCTATTCATATATATATGATATCTATTCTATTATATAATCTAGCGTTTATATTATTATATTTAATATCATATATCTATTTATATATATATATTTATAGATATATATTTATATATATACATTTATATAGACATTTATATATATACATTTATAATTATACATATATTTAGATTATATATTTTTTTCATATATATATCTAAATATATATTTATATATATATATATTTCTCTACTCATCTCTCTCTCTCTCTCTCTCTCTCTATGATATTATATATATATCTATACATGTTTATATATATATCCTATCTATATATAATATGTATATATATTTATATTTTATGAGATGTATCTTATATATCTATACACATATATATATATACTATTTTATATATATATATATATATATATATATATATATTATAATTGAATATATATTAATCTCTATATATTATCTAATTATATGTGTAGTATATATATCATATATATCTCTATATATACTATATATATTATGATTATATATCTTTCTTTCTTTAACGGTAGGTTCATGTCTGAGCCGCCGTGGTCACAGCATGATACTAATTGTATTTTCATGTTTGTGATGCTCTGGAGTCTTACGGTGGTAGGGTCCCCCAGTTCCATAGATTTATATATTTATAAATATATATATATATCTATATATATATATATATAATAGATATATATTATCTATATACATATATATATATATATATTATATAATATTCTATATATACTATATATCTCTCTATATACTATATACGATATATACATTCTATATATCATATCCATATCTATAGATAGAGGACAGATATCTATCTAAATATATTTTTTGTATATATATCTACTATATATAATATATATATATACTAATAATTTTTATTATATATATATATATCCATTATCTCTATATATATATACTCTTATCTCTCTATCTATTTATATCTTATATATTAGATATATTTATATCTATATATATATTATTAATATATCCTATATCTTCTTGATATATATATATATATGATAATATATATTGATATATCTATATAATGATATTTTGATATGTATATATAAAAAATTAATCAATACAGATATATATATAATTTGATATATATATATAATCTTTATATATATATATAATCTCTATATATATACATATTCATCTATATATATATTTATCAGAATATATATAGATATATAATATATTTTATATATATATTTATTATATATATTTATATATATTCATTATCTAATATATCATTTAATATATAACGTTTTATATATCCATTTATATATATACTTTATATATATACAGTTAATATACTTTTAGATATAACCATATATTTTTATGATATAGATATATTAGTATATTATATATATATATTTTATATATACTATCTACATATATATTTTTTATATATTAATATTTTCTCTCCTCTCTCTCTCATCTCTCTCTCTCCTCTCCTTTCCATCCCTTATAAAAAAAAAATATAATAATATATATATATATATATATGATATATTAATATATATATATATGTATTATTGCTACAGCCAGTGGGTCGTTTGTCTCTGTGCAACAACATGTGTTAACATGAAAGGATGACTGGGCATGTTTAACATGAAGGAACCTGGTCAACATTACCCAACTAACTGGCTGTGAGCGTAGAGCGGAGAACAGCCAAGAGAGCCGCCTGTTGGGATGCTGCTCCGTGTGAAGACTTCGTGTTGTGCCCTTGTGACCTATAATTCGTTGTTGACCTGTTTAGGCTGTATCGTGCAGTGTGACATGCTGGTGTCCCCCTGTATTGTGCCTATAGAAAAGTGTCGCGGTAATAACTTGTGTAAATAAAGAGGAAATGTCATTTTGTGTTATTTCGTGCCCTGGCCTCGCACTTAGCTTTCCCCTGTGGTGTTCTGGGACGCTGTGGTGCTCGTTGCTCTTGGAGCTGTTTCGGTTTCCACGACCCTGTGATAGCACGTCGTCCGCCTAGCCTGCTTTGTGTTGGTGCAGAGAGAGAGGTCGCGGCTGTAACAAATGTGTCAGGAGTGGATTTTTGTGCGTATTGTGTTCAGTGAGAGCCGCCATTTATCATGTCGTCCAGATGGCGGCAGGCATGAAGGGAGAGGCGATGACTGAGACATGGCACGAGTGAGGGAAGCCGATCCAGATGGACCTGATCACTGCCATGCTGGCTGTATGAGGAGGAAATGGACAAATGGCAGAAGAGCCAGGCACAGAGGCACTCGATCAGCGTGGCACCATCTCGTGGAGATGCGGCAGGAAGTCAGAGGAAATTCACTGCCGACTGTTGATGTGTCAGACAATCTGGCATCTGTGAAAGATGGAAACTCGCATACCCGACAAGCCTTCAACAGTGTAAGAGTGAACTGATCGGAGGAGGTGGCCAATCTGAAGGCGAGGTTCAGGGCCATGAGGGAGGAAGTGAATGGCGGAAGCGGCGTCACGAGGTAGTAAACGGTGCAAGTCAGAGCGGCAGACGAGGTTCTGGCAACAGATGCCAGAATGTCAGATTTACTGGGTCTGCTGGGGTCGTGGCAGGAAACCCCCGGCCTCGGCACTCGTGTGGGCCAAGTGGTCGCTGAAGAAGGCTGGGGACCATCGGAACCGCTTCCAAGTGGGTATAGTGGTGGCAAACTTCGACCCGGTCAACCCCGCCTCGTTTGCAAGGCCTTCCTCACCCGCCCTTACTCCCCCCTGTGTGGTTTAGTTCACGGCACGCGTTCTCCACCCCTGCAGCCCCTCGGCCTCCAGACTTCTGTGAGCTTAGCCAGCGCTGAGTACTACGGGAAGGTGGCACTGGGAGGCATATGTCCCCTTTTTTGAAATGCTGGCATCTGCCCCTGGCTGGAGGCCACGAAGAAAGGCCACTGCAGCTTGGGTAACAGCGCTAAGAGGCACCGCGGTGGAAGTGTTGTTTGGGCATCTGCCGCCATCCCAACATGCTCTTACACATCGTGGCAGAGGCTTGAAACGCCGTTTCGGGCACCACAACCAGGCCCGAGGTATAT
>NC_051393.1:293825-318825 GCF_015228065.2 Penaeus monodon
CCAATAAATTGTGTTGTATACAACCTTTCTCCACTTTGATCATGGATGGAGTACTATATTCCCGCCCATTGACTTCAATTCTTTCTTCTTACCATTAATATGTTAAAATATAAAGAAATCTCTCAAAAACAAAAGACAGTTGGGTGGAGCAAAAGAAAAAGATGAGATGCAGAAAAACATAAAGGAAAATCAAGAGAAACAAGAAAGACAGTGGAGACACAGTGGCAAACACAGAGCAAGAAGTGAAACAAATCAAGAAGAGCTGAAAGAAATGCATGAGAAACAACATTGAGAGGGAAAACAAGCTGAATAAAGAAATAGAAAGGATCAAGAAAAAATCTGATGCAAGGATAGAGAAAAACTAAACCTAGACACCACCTAAGTTTAGATTGTAACATGGATTGTGGCCAACTCAAAGAAAGTGCCAAAACCAACCTTGACCTGGGGTCGTTCTGTGGATTACTTTCTGACTCTTCCTCAAATACTGGTTTGGATTGATTGATGCTGTCTCCAGAGTGGCGCTGTGAAGTGACCTCCAATACCTCTGGCAGCACTCTGGTAGTGGTTTCTTGTTCACCAGGATCCATTTCCCTCTTAATTGCTGAAAAGTTTTGGAAAATGATGTTTTTCTTAAGGCCTGCCTTCAGTACTCAATGACTCTCCTCTCTCTCTCTTCTCTCACACACACACCACACACACACCACACACACACACACACACTCACGCAGCACGCACGCACGCACGCACGCACGCACGCAACGCACTGCACGCACAGCACGCACTCAACAAATCACGTAGAGTAAATAAAGAATAATACTTAAGAATCAAAGAAAAAACTTGAAGCAACAAATGCCTAACCAAATACCTTGCTGGAACCTTGAATTCGACATTCTCTGCCTTAATATCTGAGCAATCTGTATCTTGAATGGACACCCATGAGCATGTCCCCTGGGCCAATGCTCCGTCATGATAATTTTCATACAGCTGTAAGGTTGTGTAGTCAGTTCTCTTTCCTTCCTCTTCCGTAGTTGAAACGCAATGTTGTAGGCCTAACTGCTTGCAAACTGTCAGGAAAATTTGTATTATATGTAATAATTCAAGGCAATGGCATTTTATACACTTCTTTAGCAAAGGGCTCATCAGGATTCGCAAATATAACCTTAAAAAATATATACACATATATATCCTCAAATTTGAATCGATTGAGAAAATGTAACACACTGGATCCTGGATATTACTTATTTCCATATATTTCTCTACCTGCCCTAAGGGGAGGCAAACATATGCTGAGAGTCCTATTAACAAAGATCGGTGTCTTGTGGGTGAGTGCTTCATGCTGCAGGGTGATGTGAAGGAACGTGTGTGGTAGCCTAGAATAGTGTTAAGTGCTTGTATGCCTTACTCAGCGTTGCAGCTGCCCCCGCTGGCTAGCCCTGGTGCAAAAGGGGAGCACGCTGCACATAATTCTCTCCTGACGAATTCATCTCGCAGGTGACACTGTAACCACAGATGCTTGTCGCAGGGCTCAACTGACAGGATCATGACCTTGCATTTTCCCGGTGTGCAGGCTATATCACTGGTGAGAAGGACAAGGAACAGTTTATCAGGAATCTTGCAGAGGAGTTTGAAATGCCCTTTCAGTAGTAAATGACCTTTGTCCCTGCCCTGAGAAAGCGAGCTCCAAGCCGTACTCTTTGCAGACAACTGCAATCCACTCAGGTCAAGTGTCAGATTGTCTCAGATCCTGTAGCACTGGGGCTGAATATTTTGAGTATTGTACCACAGGTTGATCCCAACATTCAACTTGAATGCGGGTAGTGTTCAAGATTCTTTTGCCAGAGCACTGATCAGTTGAGCATCCACCTTCCTTTGACTGAAGTCAGGGGGGTGATCTCTAAGAGTGGTAAGGCAGCTGGTGTCTGCAACATCCCAGCTGAACTGTTAAAGGCTAGTGGAGAACCTATGCAAGGGGCTTGCATGCTGTTCTGTCTGCCATCTGGTAGACTGGTACCATTCCCCCTGACCTGGTGAGGGGTGTGGTCATCCCTCTCTGTAAGGGGCAAGGGGATCAGTGGAACTGCAGCAACCACCAAGCCATTACACTGCTCACTCACATCCTTCTGAGACGTATCAGAGACCACCTGCTGACGCACCAGAAGCTGGAGCAATCTGGAATCACTCAAGAAGGGGTTTGATACAGTGCATCACAAATCACTCTGGGAGATCCTAAGATCAAGAGGAATTCCAAAAAGGATTTTTGGATTAACCCTTTCCCGACGGGTGGTATTCATAGTGGCCCCGGCCCCGCTGCTGGGGGCTCATATTGTCACCCTAGCATGCACGACCGCTCATGCCCAATAACAGCATCCCTGTCTTTTCTTTGTAATACTAAGAACCTATGTTGTATTTTCAGTATTATTATTTTCTAAGGTCTCTATTTGCCATATTTTCTGAAAAAATCAAGACTGTAGGATATTTCTGTTGTTATATAGACGCAATAGACACTCTATAATCTGAATAGAATAAGCAGTGTGTGGTATCATGGAGTTGAAACCGTAGGTTTTGTTGCATTTTCTTTTGCATATTTTTCAAATTATTTTATAAGTTAAACTTTAGTTTCAACAGGTTTATATTATCACTTCCATATAGATATAATTTTATCTTCAGTGTTTTTATAAATACATGATTTATTTTTTTATTTTTTCTATTTTTTTATTTTTATTTTTTTATTTATTTTTATTTTTTTTTTTACCAAAATACATATCAGTATTTTCACGTGGTTTTACATCATCACTTCGTGAATACTATGTAATATCTATGGCCAGTGTATCATTACCGACTTAATTTTTTTAGGCGCTACCTTGGACGCCCCGAGAATCCTTTATGAAATGCAAAGTATAGGAAAAATGAGAAAAAGTGTTAAAAACTACTTAATCACATTTTCATTGGGAAAAAATAATATTTTGCCATAATTGTAACAAAAAAAAAAAAAAAAAAAAAAAAAAAAAAAAAAAAAAACCTCATGGCATGGGCCATACATACAGAACACCATGGCATGTATTTGCATGCCACCAGCAGACAGTTTAGGCATGCCATGGAAAGTACTTACATGCCACCCATCACGCAACGGGTTAATAGGCACGCCTTTATACGGGTAATGAAAGTGCTTTGAAGTTTGGTGGGGATCTGTTGGCCTTCTTCCCCTTTAGTTCTGGAGTGAAGCAAGGCTGTGTTCTTGCACCAACACTTTTCAGCTCTTGAACGGACTGGATACTGGGTAGAGCTACTGTGCAGTCACTGGAGCAATTCCAGGCAATATCAAGGTTATCTTGACTTTGCTGATGATGTTGCTCTTCTATCTGAGTCTCTGAAAACTGTTGTGGTGCCTTTTGATGCATTTAGGCCCTGAGGCTAGTGGTCTACTGGAGCAAGACCAAGATCCAGGAATTTGGGGGCCAGCTAGGAGATCCTGTTTAGTCGGTACATGCTTGCAGTGATTACATTTAGGTCAACAAGAGTATTTGTAGATGCCGGTACCTGTGCAGAAGGACCAGGCTATGCATCTTCTAGGCCCTGATACTGCCCGTTTTACTATATGGTAGTGAAACCTGGATACTATCTTGTGACTTGAAAACTCGTCTTGATGCCTTTTGTCCTTGCGCCGAATCATAGGGTACAGTTGACAAGACCACATGTCCACCAACGGCCACTCCATGAGACTGGTACACAACCTGTTACTTGTACAATCCACGATTGCCAACTCAAGCAATATGACCACCAGCCTCATTTCCCACCAGGTTGTCTCTGTTCAAGACAATCCTGGGTGGAGGAGCTTGTGGAATGACTTAGGAAGTCATGGCTTGGGCAGATTGATCAAACCTGTCATGGAGAGCTAGAGATGAGCCAAGCCCTTGCCTGGTAGCTCACCATGAAGGACCCTCATAGGTGACACATAGATGCTCATAGATGCAGCTATGTACCCCCATCGGCATTAGCTCCCTAATATTGATGATGATGGTGTCTTAACCAAAGCTGAACAGTGGGCCACTCTGATGCCCAAACACAATGACACAACGATATCGCACCACAAATCACACTGACATTTTGAGAACATATAGGCTGTACTACGCTGACCCCTTTGAGATAAAGAATCTTTTGGATGAGTCCAGAGGTATAGCACAATTTACAAGACATTGATATCTGGACAAGACTTATCTCAGACGACTTAAAATAATATTATTGTATATTCACACATAACTTATCGACATCCCATGTTTTTTTTGTAAATGTGATCGCCAGAATTGTACAAAGCCTCTTCCAACCTCATCCTGCTGCTTTCAGAAATAACCATAGGTGAACTCTCGACCACCATGCCGCAGGATGGTGTTGGGTTCTCATGTTGTCATTCGACTGTCTCATGCACATGGAATGACGTTACTGCCAGCTGGTCATCAATGGTCTGGGGTTATTGCGGTGTTTTTCTCCACCTTCTTCTGGAATAATCATTGCCCGTGTACCGCTTGTCAAGTTCTTGAAGGAGTTTCGCATTAACCTTTTCATCGTCCTCTAGTTCAGGTAAAGCTCTGTTTGTCATCTAGAAACAAAAGTGTTACTGTAATACATTTGAACCTCCGTAAATGCAGGCTGTTTTAGTATACTGAGGTAGTCATAGACGAGGTTTTTTAATCAAATATAGGAAAGCCGCATAAGGGAACCACATTTGGAAAAACAAGGAATCAACTGGGTGTTATTTTCTTCAAAATTAGGCAGGGTAGTCTGGTAGATCAGGGTCACTACAACCATTTACAAGTTGGATTGCCAGTGCACATATAATCTTTTGTTTCATTTTTTGATAACAGAAAACTATATATCTTATTAGTTATATGATTATCTTCAACTAACACTACCACCACACCAATTAAATTTTTCATCATCCAATGTAATAATTTAAATCATGTATTATCATCATTAAACATACAACGTTTTAACCCAATGCTGAGAGAGATGGCATGTCTGTCCATGTCCACAGTGAGTTTATTTATTGTTTTTAACACACCGAATGGCTCCTACACTATGCTTTATCCCCATGAGTCCGTTAGTAGTTTCTCTCACCAGTTTTACCTTTTCACACATTTGATTTTCAGATTTTTTAAATATACATTTTTCTTAGTTTTTATTAATATTATAATAATTATACTGTTAATAATGATAATGGTCAGCATCAACATTAATAGCATTAGAAAAAAATAATACTGAAAAATTAAGGGAAAAAGGAAATCAGGTGAGGTCACAAACACTGGTGTACTAACATCCTCCTTATTGGATGAGCACTTGTGGAGCCTCTAAGAGTAAATACAATTTCATAAAACAAAACTACAGTGACATTTTCTGCAGGTATTGAGTTGAACATTTCTCCATTCTTCCCCTATGTATTTACTCAAACAACACAGTGAAAACTAGAGACTATACAAGCATGCACTAGCATACAATACAATACAAGCATAAACAATTTTTGTTTACCACTTTCAAGATAAAATCAATGGACAGATATTATATGAATACATCATGAGCTACACTGACACCTACAACATCCATACACACTTATAACATATTTTCTTTTTCCCTCCCTAATCAATCACCATGAGACCTAGACAACAATTAGGGTATGAACAGCTGCAGAAAGGAATTCCTGTACCCCTGCTTTGGCAATATAACCCCTAAGTGGGCAACATAAAAATCACAGTAACAAATATATATGGAATTAATGGTTTCTGACATGTATGATGGGTGGAAGGTTGTAGAGTCCATGGCGACTGTTTTATTTCTGTCTGTCTGTCTGTGGATATATGTTACATATTTACATTACTAATTACTATATTCCATAATTACTATATCTCTTCGTTTTCCCTTCGCTAGTTATGAACACTTTTCAAGTTTTTAATCTTCTATTATAGAATTTCCATTCCTAAATAAACATAAAAAGAACAATCTGAAAAAACATATTATGCTTACATCTAGCTTTAGCATTAAATACTTGCATACCCATGAACTATTTACAAAAAAAAAAAAAAAACATTACTAAACGCATGAAAAAGATGTCCTGGACCAAATATTCCCAGTATTTACAATAGCTATTGCTGTTCACTTACTAAACAAGCAGTTATCAAGCAAACATATATTTGTTATTCATATAGTCAATGTAGAAAAAGGAGAAATACACACACACACACACACACACACACACACAACACACACACACACACACAACCACACTCTTTCACATCTCCCCCCCCCCCCCCCCATGGACCACAACATAATCAGTCCTCTCTGACTTTTCATCCATTTTGTTATCTTATTTCATAATTAGTTCATTGCCTCTTTAAATAACAGAATTGACACAAATATTTCCTTGAGCTTCACATTCAGTGGTGTAGGTAGTTCTTATGTTCTGGAATCCTCCCCAAAACACAGCAATTCCACTTTCTGGGGCTTATATCGTGCGCCTAGCATGGCGACCACTCATAAGCCAAATACCGCATCCAATGCCGTTTCCTTCGTAATACTACGAATATATGTTAGTATTAATTTCAGTTTTCATTATTTTTTTGACAGTCTCTACTTGCCAACACTTCCTGATAAATTGAGACTGGAAGGGTAATTTTTGTTGTTATATAGACTCCCATAGTTTGATCATTATTCGCTCTATAGTCCAATAAAATAAGCAGTGTGCGGCATCATGGAGTTGAAATTCTTGGTTTGTTGCATTTTTTTTTGTTGCATGGAAAATTAGAAAGTGTTAAAAACCGACTTAAATCACACTTTTCACTGGCACAAAAAATAATCTTTTTGCCGTGATTTGTACCAAAAAAAAAACTCAGTGGCATGTCCATACATAACTCTCTATGGCATGTGCTTACGTGCCCCTGGCAGATGGTCCCGCCATGCCATGGCATGTAAGTACATGCCACCCGTCGGCAATGGGTAATATTAAAATAGAAGATTTTGATATAATGCGGGACAGAAACTCTAGATCTTGTGGTATAGCTTTTTTACACCAGAAAAGATCTTGTATCAAAGCCAACACTGTAAGAGAATATTCAAATACAATGAGGAGTGCTGACGCGTATTGACCATGGACACCATGACTATAATGTTTTATATAAACCACTTGACTTAACTAAAGCCTTCTTTAGTGAAGTATTAAATGTTGTTAGTCATTATATGAAAACTGAGAAGGTCCAAGGTATTGCAATAATGGGCAATTCTAATTTCCCCTTCACCAACTGGGAGGCCAGATATTTAAATTGGAGCAAATGCTACCATAATGAAAAAGAACAAGTTTGACTTTGAGGACTTTGGCCTTAATCAAATATCAAAATTCCCAGCAATAGAAATCGCATCTATAATGAGAATGTATCTCCACAACACAAGAGATGAGCATTTTCGATTAAGATATTACCAAAATGCATCAAAGTCATCTCTTGCACTACAGAAACAGTGCCACTCAATAATGCCTTTTTCTAACCTCATCAGCACTGACTACCAAAAGCACTTACAGAAAGCATATGCAAGAAACACACACAACTCACACAGTAAGATATTCTTACATACAGCGCGCACGCGCACGCACACACACACACACACACCACACACACCCCCACACCACACACACCAACACCACACACACACACACACACACACACACACACACACACACACACAAAAATGTCACATGAATTCCTCCTGTGCCCTATACACATTCATACCAGGCTATCCCATGTCACATAATCTCAAAATTAGGCATGCAATTCCCAGAATAAAGAAGTTGGTAGTATGAGATGTAACCTACATATCACAAGTACAAAATAAGTCTTGATGAAGAATTATGTTAATCCTAATGTTAATCCAATTGGCACAGATGGCAATAATAAGTGCCATGCCCCCTGTAAATTAATTTGTATTTACACAGAGATGGCTCTACAAGTGCTTAATCACCAAGGAGTCAGTTATAAGTCCTACCTATCTCACCTGTTTACCCTTTTCCTTGACTTTTGGAAAAAAAAATTGTACTATTTCTGTCTTAAATGTTACCAAGGTTTAAATAACAATTTAATAATCATAACATCAATAACAATAACAACAGTATCCATATCAACTGTATTAATAAGAAAAACATATTTTCCCACCATTAAAGGATGCATGAAATAGTATTGGGATCACTAGGAACCAATGATCGACTCCTGCCAGCTGCTACATGTAGAGCCATCTATATGTAACAAAATTCACAAAAAAATACAAGGGACAGGAACAAATCTGTGGTGGTTGGGTTAATGTTCACATTTATATATGCATTAAAATATTAATATAATATTCTCATAATAGCTCAATTTTATTATTATCACTTATACTCATTTACAATCTAACTGACATGAACTGACACAATCTTTGTAAAGTTCATGAACAAGTATGAATTTAAGGGAACTGTACTTTAGAATACATGCTCCCACTTGTTTGCTCAGCACTAGCATGACAGATCTGTACCAGTGTATATATTAGCTAACAGATTATCAAAGTGATAAAATTCTATTCCACCACAAAGTAACAGAAGAACAGCAAAAGTACTAGTACTGAAAAAACATTTGTATCATTGGACTAAGTAATCACATGATTTTCATAACAATGTAAAGGAGTGATTGCACAGACAAATCATTAAAATAACAACAGTTGAAAACTTCATAAATAATTCAAACAAATACCTAAAAAAACTGACTACACAAATGCAAACATTGCTCTTAACCCTATCCCCTACCTAGCAAACCATCTTCACATGTATGATACATGCAGAAAAAAAGTCCAGCACAATAAATTAGAGATTGAGATTGAAAATTAGGAATGATGACTCCTTACTTTTTGTGGGGATGTGGGAACATGAGGGGATGCTAGTTATGTACTGACTCCTTGGCTCACAGACTAATTGCATGGTTGACTGCTTCTGTGGCAATGTGATGACGTAAGTGAAATGCAATGTAGTCACATCTGCCTGTGTAGGCCCATTGAATAAGAATGCATTCTAGAAGGTGAACTGCTGTTTAGTGGTTAATCTGACATGCAATCACATATATCAATATTCAAACTTGAGTAAACAATATATGTATCATGAAATCAGCAGAAACAGGCTTAACCTACTGTGGATACTAGTGGACCAGCATGACAGGTTTAGGGTGGTTTATTCAGGAACACATCTGCATAGACATGCTATTATCAGCCCAGTCACTCATCTGCTCCCACACTCACTCTCGTGTCCCCTACCTCCCTGTTCTTTCTATCATACCACAAGTAACTACCCTTGTGCATAACATGCAACAAATCCCACATATACTAGTTTCATATAGTAGTTTAATAATGGATTTCCATAAGAAATAAAGTAAATTTTCTTGCAGAGACAAGAAACCATGTTTTCAAATATTATCTAAAATTATTTTTTATCCATACCATACTCAAACAGCATATATCTATATGCTGTAACAGAGCAAAACTACAAAAACAAGCAATAAAATTTATACACACAGCAAGAGCCTGCGAGAGGTTGGCCCTGAAGCAGGTAGTGACCAACGTGACCAAGTCGGTGTCAGGAACATAGGCAAAGCCTCCTTTTAAGTATACCTTTCTGGATCGGACTAGCTCAAGGGCCTCTGTGAAAGGTACCTGTCAAAGACAGTAAATCAATTAGTAAAAAACTTGACCTGTAGTTCCTGAACAAAGAAAAACCTTTTGCTCAGGAGATACAAGGTTATGCTGATCCTGTAACTAGGTACACATATATATAGTACAAATTCAAAGTAAGATATCAACAGCAACTTGAATGTGATATATATATATATATATATATATAATATATATATATATAATATATATATATATATATATATATATATATATATATATATATTTTTTTTTTTTTTTTTTTTTTTTTTTGTTTTTTAATATAATCTTGGATTAATAAATGCTAGAAAGCCATCACTCCAATGTTACTATAACCTGCAGAGAGCATTTTCAGGGTAAAGAAAAAGCATAACAGACTGAAGACTTCACTGATAATGGACAGTGCCATTTGAACAACCTCAAACATCTAACCTCAAAAACAAAATGTAAAACAAATTTTAAATGAAATACAATCTAATATATTTTTAAGGTAACTAGAACAAGACAAGACGACAAACTGTAAGTGGTTAGATTCCTTCAAGCACCATAACTTCCAGATATAAGCAGTAAATCTGATCACGGTTTGATTTGAAAAAATGATCCTCTACCAATTGGGCTACCTATTAGCCAGCAATATACCTTCCAATTAGAAGACAGTTTGGTAAATTTATGAGCAAAATTATTTCCATATGGCCGAAAGACAGACTGCAACCTGTGAAGTATCCAACATCATCATCATGTGCTTGATACAAATTATCCTTATATAATGAGCTCATAATTGCAGCTGAGCTCAAGGAGAGAAGAAAAAAACCCACCTTGAAGAAGGTTTACGTCTTCCCTCTGAATCCATACAGCCACCACTATGTTTTATGTGCCAGTCATCAGTTTTCCACGTTCACCTGGGTCTGCATTTCCTCAGCTGATATCTGCAATAAGTAAGTATATGTGTACTGAAATGTTTGACAAATGTCTGCCTTCCATTTCCTTTTCCATTTTCATCTCTTTTATCTATTGTTAACAAGTCATAGGCTATCAAAACTTAAATAAATGTATTAATTTTAATAGTTTATACATTCCGTGACTGAACTTCAACTACAAAATTCCTTTGCTCTATTCACAATGCCTCAAGAAGCAGCCTCAGATTTAGTTATATTTAAATTTAAAGAAAACAACTTTTGATACCCTAAAATATTACTCCTTAAACATATAAGAGACAATAATATAGCTTTTCAACTAAAGTTATCAGACCACACATCCATGCAACTCACTGGTGTAAAATGGAGGTTATTACTCAACATGAAGTTCTTAATATCTGAGCCATTCCGTGAGCAGTGTATGAATCGAGCTCGAAACAGGTCTGACTCATGTGCAATAAACCATCGGCGAAGCTCCTCAGTACGACAGTAAGCCAGCCTTAGAATGAAATGCGAGATATGATCCCGTCTCCTAGCTGCCTCCACATCAGCTCGTTTCTTGTCCAGGTTTTTCTCCTGTGAATGAATCACACATATTTGAAAGTCTGAGAACATGAGAAACAGATTACTTTACTTACTACTTGTCAAAATTACAATTAAGCCTGTAATACCGTAGAAACAGTGATTACTCACAGCATTAAGGATAAAATATTTATGTTTGACAAAAATCATCATACATTGTTCATCCATGGGTCATCTGAGCTCTCACCTGTCCACTCAGGTTTATCGCTCACTGTCTCAGTACTGAAAAGAAGAGAGAAGCAATAACATTCTCCAAACCATATATCACATATGTCAAAAGTCAATGATATTAACAGAAGTGCTTAGCCACAAAGAAGTCAATTAGTAGACTTCGAGACCTCACCTGATTTCACCTTTCCTTGAGCTTACGAGAAGACCTTTCTTTTACTAATGCTTTCAATATCGATGCTGTTATTATTACAGACATGTTTAGTGTATATGTTCTTGATATTAGATAATCGGAAATATTCCAAAAATCACCGAAAAGAGTAAACAGGCAAGGGGGGGGGAATTGATAGATGATGACACTTAAAGGAATTAACTTGGAAAAGAAAATATTAAAAAATCTAGAAAGAGCAGTATGGAAGGAAGGAAGGAAGGAAGGAAGGAAGTAAGGAAGGAAGGAAGAAAAGAGAAAAGAAGAGAAGAAGAAGAAAGAAGAAGAAGTAGAAGAAGAAGAAGAAAAGAAGAAGAAAGAAGAAGAAGAGAAGAAGGAAAAAAAAAAAAAAAAAAAAAAAAAAAAAATCAAAAAAAAAAAAAAAAAAAAAAAAAAAAGCAAAAGATGTGGACTAGGCACTTACTTTTCAATCTCTCAACTGCCATTTCATCAAATTCCATGAGGGAAATATTGCCAGATGGTGGGTTTGAGTAAAACTGAAGGCTGCATGGATAGGAAGTCTCAACCTCAACTCTGCGGCTCCGCTTCACTCTATGCCCTTTGAACTCCATCTTGATATTGCTCAAGATCTGGGGGCAAAGACAAAACAAATGTGATAATGTGACATCTTAATATATATATATATATGTCACATTATCACATTTGTTTTGTCTTTGCCCCCAGATCTTGAGCAATATCAAGATGGAGTTCAAAGGGCATAGAGTGAAGCGGAGCCGCAGAGTTGAGGTTGAGACTTCCTATCCATGCAGCCTTCAGTTTTACTCAAACCCACCATCTGGCAATATTTCCCTCATGGAATTTGATGAAATGGCAGTTGAGAGATTGAAAAGTAAGTGCCTAGTCCACATCTTTTGCTTTTTTTTTTTTTTTTGTTTTTTTTTTTTTTTTTTGTTTTTTTTTTTTTTTTTTGTGTTTTCTTCTTCTTCTTCTTCTTCTTCTTCTTCTTCTTCTTCTTCTTCTTCTTCTTCTTCTTCTTCTTCTTTCTTCCTTCCTTCCTTCCTTCCTTCCTTCCTTCCTTCCTTCCTTCCATCTGCTCTTTTCTATTGATTTTTTAAATATTTTCTTTTCCAAGTTAATTTCCTTTAATTTCATCATCTAATTCATCCCCCCCCCTTGCCTGTTTACTCTTTTCCTTGATTTTTGGAAATATTTCCTGATATCTCATATCAAGAACATAATAATACATGTCTGTAATAATAACAGCATCGATATTGAAAGCATTAGTAAAAGAAAGGTCTTCTCGTAAGCTCAAGGAAAGGTGAAATCAGGTGAGGTCTCGAAGTCTACTAATTGACTTCTTTTGTGGCTAAGCACTTCTGTTAATATCATTGACTTTTGACATATGTGATATATGGTTTGGAGAATGTTATTGCTTCTCTCTTCTTTTCAGTACTGAGAACAGTTGAGCGATTAAACCTGAGTGGCCAGGTGAAGAGCTCAGATGAATGGATGAACAAATTGTATGATGATTTTGTCAAACATAAATATTTTATCCTTAATGCTGTGAGTAATCACTGTTTCTACGGTATTACAGGCTTAATTGTAATTTTGACAAGTAGTAAGTAAAGTAATCTGTTTCTCATGTTCTCAGACTTTCAAATATGTGTGATTCATTCACAGGAGAAAAACCTGGACAAGAAACGAGCTGATGTGGAGGCAGCTAGGAGACGGGATCATATCTCGCATTTCATTCTAAGGCTGGCTTACTGTCGTACTGAGGAGCTTCGCCGATGGTTTATTGCACATGAGTCAGACCTGTTTCGAGCTCGATTCATACACTGCTCACGGAATGGCTCAGATATTAAGAACTTCATGTTGAGTAATAACCTCCATTTTACACCAGTGAGTTGCATGGATGTGTGGTCTGATAACTTTAGTTGAAAAGCTATATTATTGTCTCTTATATGTTTAAGGAGTAATATTTTAGGGTATCAAAAGTTGTTTTCTTTAAATTTAAATATAACTAAATCTGAGGCTGCTTCTTGAGGCATTGTGAATAGAGCAAAGGAATTTTGTAGTTGAAGTTCAGTCACGGAATGTATAAACTATTAAAATTAATACATTTATTTAAGTTTTGATAGCCTATGACTTGTTAACAATAGATAAAAGAGATGAAAATGGAAAAGGAAATGGAAGGCAGACATTTGTCAAACATTTCAGTACACATATACTTACTTATTGCAGATATCAGCTGAGGAAATGCAGAGTGAACGTGAAAACCTGATGAATGGCACATACAACATTAGTGGTGTGGATCAGATGGAAGGACGTACCTTCTTCAAGGTGGGTTTTTTTCTTCTCTCCTTGAGCTCAGCTGCAATTATGAGCTCATTATATAAGGATAATTTGTATCAAGCACATGATGATGATGTTGGATACTTCACAGGTTGCAGTCTGTCTTTCGGCCATATGGAAATAATTTTGCTCATAAATTTACCAAACTGTCTTCTAATTGGAAGGTATATTGCTGGCTAATAGGTAGCCCAATTGGTAGAGGATCATTTTTTCAAATCAAACCGTGATCAGATTTACTGCTTATATCTGGAAGTTATGGTGCTTGAAGGAATCTAACCACTTACAGTTTGTCGTCTTGTCTTGTTCTAGTTACCTTAAAAATATATTAGATTGTATTTCATTTAAAATTTGTTTTACATTTTGTTTTTGAGGTTAGATGTTTGAGGTTGTTCAAATGGCACTGTCCATTATCAGTGAAGTCTTCAGTCCTGTTATGCCTTTTTCCTTTTTTTTACCCTTTACAAATGCTCTCTGCCTGTTATCGTAACATTGAGTTATGGCTTTCTAGCATTTATTAATCCAAAGATTATTTAACAAAAAAAAAAAAAAAAAAAAAAAAAATATATTATTATATATATATATATATATATATATATATATATATATATATATATATATATATATATATATATATATCACATTCAAGTTGCTGTTGATATCTTACTTTGAATTTGTACTATATATATGTGTACCTAGTTACAGGATCAGCATAACCTTGTATCTCCTGAGGCAAAAGGTTTTTCTTTGTTCAGGAACTACAGGTCAAGTTTTTTACTAATTGATTTACTGTCTTTGACAGGTACCTTTCACAGAGGCCCTTGAGCTAGTCCGATCCAGAAAGGTATACTTAAAAGGAGGCTTTGCCTATGTTCCTGACACCGACTTGGTCACGTTGGTCACTACCTGCTTCAGGGCCAACCTCTCGCAGGCTCTTGCTGTGTGTATAAATTTTATTGCTTGTTTTTGTAGTTTTGCTCTGTTACAGCATATAGATATATGCTGTTTGAGTATGGTATGGATAAAAAATAATTTTAGATAATATTTGAAAACATGGTTTCTTGTCTCTGCAAGAAAATTTACTTTATTTCTTATGGAAATCCATTATTAAACTACTATATGAAACTAGTATATGTGGGATTTGTTGCATGTTATGCACAAGGGTAGTTACTTGTGGTATGATAGAAAGAACAGGGAGGTAGGGGACACGAGAGTGAGTGTGGGAGCAGATGAGTGACTGGGCTGATAATAGCATGTCTATGCAGATGTGTTCCTGAATAAACCACCCTAAACCTGTCATGCTGTGTCACTTAGTCATCCCACAGTAGGTTAAGCCTGTTTCTGCTGATTTCATGATACATATATTGTTTACTCAAGTTTGAATATTGATATATGTGATTGCATGTCAGATTAACCACTAAACAGCAGTTCACCTTCTAGAATGCATTCTTATTCAATGGGCCTACACAGGCAGATGTGACTACATTGCATTTCACTTACGTCATCACATTGCCACAGAAGCAGTCAACCATGCAATTAGTCTGTGAGCCAAGGAGTCAGTACATAACTAGCATCCCCTCATGTTCCCACATCCCCACAAAAAGTAAGGAGTCATCATTCCTAATTTTCAATCTCAATCTCTAATTTATTGTGCTGGACTTTTTTTCTGCATGTATCATACATGTGAAGATGGTTTGCTAGGTAGGGGATAGGGTTAAGAGCAATGTTTGCATTTGTGTAGTCAGTTTTTTTAGGTATTTGTTTGAATTATTTATGAAGTTTTCAACTGTTGTTATTTTAATGATTTGTCTGTGCAATCACTCCTTTACATTGTTATGAAAATCATGTGATTACTTAGTCCAATGATACAAATGTTTTTTCAGTACTAGTACTTTGCTGTTCTTCTGTTACTTTGTGGTGGAATAGAATTTTATCACTTTGATAATCTGTTAGCTAATATATACACTGGTACAGATCTGTCATGCTAGTGCTGAGCAAACAAGTGGGAGCATGTATTCTAAAGTACAGTTCCCTTAAATTCATACTTGTTCATGAACTTTACAAAGATTGTGTCAGTTCATGTCAGTTAGATTGTAAATGAGTATAAGTGATAATAATAAAATTGAGCTATTATGAGAATATTATATTAATATTTTAATGCATATATAAATGTGAACATTAACCCAACCACCACAGATTTGTTCCTGTCCCTTGTATTTTTTTGTGAATTTTGTTACATATAGATGGCTCTACATGTAGTCAGCTGGCAAGGAGTCTATCATTGGTTCCTAGTGACCAATCCTGATTTCCTCATTCCTTTAATTGGTGGGAAAATATGTTTTTCTTATTAATACAGTTGATATGGATACTGTTGTTATTGTTATTGATGTTATGATTATTAAATTGTTATTTAAACCTTGGTAACATTTAAGACAGAAATAGTACAATTTTTTTTTCCAAAAGTCAAGGAAAAGGGTAAACAGGTGAGATAGGTAGGACTTATAACTGACTCCTTGGTGATTAAGCACTTGTAGAGCCATCTCTGTGTAAATACAAATTAATTTACAGGGGGCATGGCACTTATTATTGCCATCTGTGCCAATTGGATTAACATTAGGATTAACATAATTCTTCATCAAGACTTATTTTGTACTTGTGATATGTAGGTTACATCTCATACTACCAACTTCTTTATTCTGGGAATTGCATGCCTAATTTTGAGATTATGTGACATGGGATAGCCTGGTATGAATGTGTATAGGGCACAGGAGGAATTCATGTGACATTTTTGTGTGTGTGTGTGTGTGTGTGTGTGTGTGTGTGTGTGTGTGTGTGTGTGTGTGTGTGTGTGTGTGTGTTGTGTGTGTGTGTGTGTGTGTGCGTGCGCGTGCGCGCTGTATGTAAGAATATCTTACTGTGTGAGTTGTGTGTGTTTCTTGCATATGCTTTCTGTAAGTGCTTTTGGTAGTCAGTGCTGATGAGGTTAGAAAAAGGCATTATTGAGTGGCACTGTTTCTGTAGTGCAAGAGATGACTTTGATGCATTTTGGTAATATCTTAATCGAAAATGCTCATCTCTTGTGTTGTGGAGATACATTCTCATTTATAGAATGTTATTTTCTATTGCTGGAATTTTGATAATTTGATTAAGGCAAAGTCCTCAAAGTCAAACTTGTTCTTTTTCATTTCTGGTAGCATTTGCTCCTAATTTAAATTTATCTGCCTCCCAGTTGGTGAAGGGGAAATTAGAATTGCCCATTATTGCAATACCTTGGACCTTCTCAGTTTTCATATAATGACTAACAACATTTAATACTTCACTAAAGAAGGCTTTAGTTAAGTCAAGTGGTCTGTATATAATAACATATAGTCATTGTGTGTCCATGGTCAATACTCGTAGCACTTCCTCAGTGTTATTTGAATATTCTCTTACAGTGTTGGCTTTGATACAAGATCTTTTCTGGTGTAAAAAAGCTATACCACAAGATCTAGAGTTTCTGTCCCGCATTATATCAATCTTCTATTTTAATATTACCCATTGCCGACGGGTGGCATGTACTTACATGCCATGGCATGGCGGGACCATCTGCCAGGGGCACGTACGCACATGCATCGAGTTGGTATGGACATGCCATGAGTTTTTTTTTTTTGTTACAATCCGGCAAAAGATTATTTTTTGCCAGTGAAAGTGTGCTTAAGTCCGGTTTTTAACACTTTCTCATTTTTACCATGCAACAAAAAAAAAAATGCAACAAACCATGATTTCAACTCCATCGATGCCGCACACTGCTCTATTTTATTTGGACTATAGACCGAATAATGATCACTTATGAGGTCCTATATAACAACAAAAATACCCTTCAGTCTCATTTATCAGGAAGTTTGGCAAGTAGAGACCTGTAAAAATATGAAAACCTGAAAATACAAATATCTTCGAGTATTACGAAGAAACGCATTGGATGCTGGTATTTGGCATGAGTGGTCGCGCATTGCTAGGGCGACGATATAAGCCCCCGACATGTACTGCTGTGTTTTGAGGATTCCAGACATAAGAACTACCTACACCCACTGAGTGAGCTCAAGAAATTATTGTTTGTCAAGTCTGTATTTAAAGGGCAATGACTAATTATGAATAATATATCAAATGGTGAAAAAGTAGTAGAGACTGATATGTTGTGTGTCCTGGGGGGGGGGGGGTGGGAGGGAAAGAGTGTGTGTGTGTGTGTGTCTGTGTGTGTGTGGTGTGTGTGTGTGTGTGTGTGTGTATTTTCTCCTTTTTCTACATTGACTATAGTGAATAAAAATATAATGTTTTGCTTGATAACTGCTTGTTAGTAAGTGCGCATAGCTATTGTAATACTGGGAATATTTGCCAGGACATCTTTTTCAAGCTTCTAGTATGTTGGGTAAAATTTCATGGGTATGCAAGATATTTAATGCTAAAGCTAGATGTAGCATAATAATGTTTTTTCAGATTTGTTACTTTTTATGTTCTATTCTAGGAATGAAATTCTTATAATAGAAGATTAAAAACTTGAAAAGTGTTCATAACTAGCAAAGGGAAAACTGAAGAGATAATAGTATTATGTAATTATAGTAATTAGGTTAATGTAATATGTAACATATATCACAGACTACAGACAGAAATAACGTCGGCCATGACTCTACAACCTTCCACCCATCATACATGTCCAGAAACCATTATTCATATATTTCTGTTACTGTGATTTTTTTATGTTGCCACTTAGGTTATATTTGCCAGCAGGGGTACAGGAATTCACTTTCTGCAGCTGTTCATACCCTAATTGTTCTTAGGTCTCATGTGATTGTTGGGAAAAGAACATTATGTTATAGTGTTATGTGTTGTAGGGTGTCAGTGTAGCTTATGTTTCATATAATATCCTGTCCTTGGATTTTACTTGAAAGTGGTAACAAAAATTGTTTATGCTTGTATTGTTTGTATGCTAGTGCAATGCTTGTATAGTCTCTAGTTTTCACTGTGTTGTTTGAGTAAATACCTAGAAGAATGGAGATAATGTAACTCAATACCTGCACGAAACAATGTTCCCTGTAGTTTTTGTTTTATGAAATGTCTTTACTCTTATATTGGCTCCACAAGTGCTCACCATTTTAAAAGGAGGATGTTAGTAACACCAGTGTGACCTCAACTGATTCCTTTTTCCTTATTTTTCATATTTATTTTTTCTAATGCTATTAATGTTTGATGCTGACATTATCATTTGTATTAACAGTATAATTATTATAATATTAATAAACTAATAAAAATGTATATTTAAAAAAATCTGAAAATCAAGGAAAAGGGTAAACTGGTGAGAGAACTACTAACTGACTCCATGGTGACTAAGCATTTGTAGAGCCATCTGTGTGTAAACACAATAAACTAAACTCACTGTGGACATGACATACATGCCATCTCTCTCAGCATTGGGTTAAAACAGTGATGTTAATGCTGATAATAATGATTTAAATAATTACATTGATGATGAAAATTTAATGGTGGTGTTGGTAGTGTTAGTGAAGATATCTATAACTACATACTGATAATATAGTTTTCTGTTAGCAAAAAATGAAAACAAAAGATTATATGTGCACTGGCATCCAACTGTACAATGGTTGTAGTGACCCTGATCTACCAGCACTAACCTGCATTAATTTTGAAGCAAATAACACCAGATTCCTTGTTTTTCAAATGTGGTTCATTTATGCGTGCTTTCCTATATTTGATTAAAAACCTCTTTCTATGACTACCTCAGATATACTTAAAACAGCCTGCATTTACGGAGGTTCAAATGTATAAAGTAAAACTTTTGTTTCTAGATGACAAACAGAGCTTTACCTGAACTAGAGGACGATGAAAGGTTAATGCGACTCCTTCAAGACTTTGACAAGCGGTACACGGGCAATGATTATTCCCAGAAGAAGGGTGGAGAAAAACACCGCATCACCCCAGACATGATTGACCAGCTGGCAGTAACGTCATTCCCATTGTGCATGAGACAGTTGAATGACACACTGAGAACCACAACACCATCTGCGGCATGGTGGTCGAGTCACCTATGGTCCTATTTCTGAAAGCAGCAGGATTGAGTTTGGAAGATGCTTTGTACTTCTGGCGATCACATTTTACCAAAAACATGGATGTCGATAAGGTATGTGTGCATATACAATAATATTTATAATGTCGTCTGAGATAATGTCTTGTCCAGATATAATGTCTTGTAACTTGTGCTCTACCTCTGTGCTCATCCAAAAGATTCTTATCTCAAAGGGGTCAGCGTAGTACAGCCTATATGTTCTCAAAATGTCAGTGTGATTTGTGGTGCGATATCGTTGTGTCATTGTGTTTGGGCATCAGAGTGGCCCACTGTTCAGCTTTGGTTAAGACACCATCATCATCAATATTAGGGAGCTAATGCCGATGGGGGTACATAGCTGCATCTATGAGCATCTATGTGTCACCTATGAGGGTCCTTCATGGTGAGCTACCAGGCAAGGGCTTGGCTCATCTCTAGCTCTCCATGACAGGTTTGATCAATCTGCCCAAGCCATGACTTCCTAAGTCATTCCACAAGCTCCTCCACCCAGGATTGTCTTGAACAGAGACAACCATGTGGGAAAGAGAGCTGGTGGTCATATTGCTTGAGTTTGGCAATCTGTGATGTACAATAACAGGTTGTGTACCAGTCTCATGGAGTGGCCGTTGGTGGACATGTGGTCTTGTCAACTGTACCCTATGATTCGGCGCAAGGACAAAAGGCATCAAGACGAGTTTTCAAGTCACAAGATAGTATCCAGGTTTCACTACCATATAGTAAAACGGGCAGTATCAGGGCCTAGAAGATGCATAGCCTGGTCCTTCTGCACAGGTACCGGCATCTACAAATACTCTTGTTGACCTAAATGTAATCACTGCAAGCATGTACCGACTAAACAGGATCTCCTAGCTGGCCCCCAAATTCCTGGATCTTGGTCTTGCTCCAGTAGACCACTAGCCTCAGGGCCTAAATGCATCAAAAGGCACCACAACAGTTTTCAGAGACTCAGATAGAAGAGCAACATCATCAGCAAAGTCAAGATAACCTTGATATTGCCTGGAATTGCTCCAGTGACTGCACAGTAGCTCTACCCAGTATCCAGTCCGTTCAAGAGCTGAAAAGTGTTGGTGCAAGAACACAGCCTTGCTTCACTCCAGAACTAAAGGGGAAGAAGGCCAACAGATCCCCACCAAACTTCAAAGCACTTTCATTACCCGTATACAGGCTTGCCTATTAACCCTTTGCTGATGGGTGGCATGTAAGTACTTGCCATGGCATGCCTAAACTGTCTGCTGGTGGCATGTACATACATGCCATGGTGTATGTATGGCCATGCCATGAGTTTTTTTTTTTTTTTTTTTTTTTTTTTTTTTTTTTTGTTACAATTATGGCAAAATATTATTTTTTCCCAATGAAAATGTGATTAAGTAGTTTTTAACACTTTTTCTCATTTTCCTATACTTTGCATTTCATAAAGGCTTCTCGGGCTTCCAAGGTTAGCGCCTAAAAAATTAAGTCGGTAATCGACTACACTGGCCATAGATATTACATAGTATTCACGAAGTGATGATGTAAAACCACGTGAAAATACTGATATGTATTTTGGTAAAAAAAAAAATAAAAATAAATAAAAAAATAAAAATAAAAAAATAGAAAAAATAAAAAAATAAATCATGTATTTATAAAAACACTGAAGATAAAATTATATCTATATGGAAGTGATAATATAAACCTGTTGAAACTAAAGTTTAACTTATAAAATAATTTGAAAAATATGCAAAAGAAAATGCAAAAAACCTAGGGTTTTCACTCCAGATACCACACACTGCTTATTCTATTCAATTATAGGGGTCTATTGCGTCTATAACCAGAAATATCCTACATTTTGTTTTTTTTCAAAAAATAGGGAAAATGGACCTTAGAAAATAAAAATACTGAAATACAACATGGGTTCTTAGATTACAAAAAAAAGACAGGGTGCTGTTTTGGGCATGACGGTCGTGCATGCTAGGGTGACAATATCCCCCACAGCGGGCCGGGGCCCATGAATCCACCCGTGGGGAAAGGGTTAACCCAAAAAACCTTTTTTGGGAATTTCCCCTTTTGATTTTAGGTTTCCCCCCAGAGTGTTTGTGATGCACTGTAAAAACCCCTTTTTGAGTGTTCCAATTCTCCGCTTCTGGTGCGTCAGCGGTGGTCTCTGAACGTCTCAAAAGGGGATGTATGACGTGTAATGGCTTGGTGGTTGCTGCAGTTCCACTGATCCCCTTGCCCCTTACAGAGAGGGATGACCACACCCCTCACCAGGTCAGGGGGAATGGTACCAGTCTACCAGATGGCAGACAGAACAGCATGCAAGCCCCTTGCATAGGTTCTCCACTAGCCTTTAACAGTTCAGCTGGGATGTTGCAGACACCAGCTGCCTTACCACTCTTAGAGATCACCCCCCTGACTTCAGTCACGGAAGGTGGATGCTCACTGATCAGTGGCTCTGGCAAAAGAATCTTGACACTACCCGCATTCAAGTTAATTGTTAGTGGATCAACCTGGTACAACTACTCAAAATATTCAGCCCAGTGCTCCAGGATCTGAGACAATCTGGCCACTTGCTGAGTGGATTGCAGTTGTCTGCAAAGAGGGCTTGGAGCTCAGCTTTCTCAGGGCAGGACAAAGGTCATTTACTACGAAATGGCATTCAACCTCCTCTGCAAGATTCCTGATAAACTGTTCCTTGTCCCTTCTCACCAGTGATATAGTCCTGCACACCAGGGAATAATGCAAGTCATGATCCTGTCAGTTGAGCCTTGCGACAAGCATCTGTGGCTTCCAGTGTCACCTGCGAGATGAAATTCAGTCAGGAGAGAATTATGTGCAGCTGTGCTCCCCTTTTGCACCAGGCTAGCCAGCGGGGGCAGCTGCAAGCGAGAAGGCATACAGAGCACTTAACACTATCTAGGCTACCACACCGTTCCTTCACATCACCCTGAGCATGAAGCACTCACCCACAAGACACCGATCTTTGTTAATAGGACTCTCAGGCATATGTTTGCTTCCCCTTTAGGGCAGGTAGAGAAATATATGGAAATAAGTAATATCCAGGATTCCAGTGTGTACATTTTCTCAATAGATTTCAATATTTGAGGATATATATGTGTATTATATTTTTTAAGGTTATATTTTGCGATCATGATGAGCCCTTTGCTAAAGAAGTGTATATAAATGCCATTTGCCTTGATATTACACTATAATACAAATTTTTCCTGACAGTTTGACAAGCAGTATGCCTACAACATTCGTTTCAACTACGGAAAGGAAGGAAAGAGAACTGACTACACACCTTACAGCTGTATGAAAATTATCATGACGAGCATTGGCCCAGGGGATGCTCATGGGTGTCCATTCAAGCATACAGATGCTCAGATATTAAGGCAGAGAATGTCGAATTTCAAGGTTTCACAGCAAGGTATTGTGGTTAGGCATTTGTTGCTTCAAGTTTTTTCTTTTTATTCTTAAGTATTATTCTTTTATTTACTCTACGTGTTTGTGCGTGCGTGCGTGCGTGCGTGCGTGCGTGCGTGCGTGCGTGCGTGCGTGCGTGCGTGCGTGCGTGTGTGTGTGTGTGTGTGTGTGTGTGTGTGTGTGTGTGTGTGAGAGAGAGAGAGAGAGAGTCATTGATTACTGAAGCAGCTTAAGAAAAACATCATTTTCACAAACTTTTCAGCAATTAATGAGATAATGGATCTGGTGAACAAGAACCACTACCAGATTGCTTGCCAGAGGTATTGGGAGGTCACTCACAGCGCCACTCTGGAGACAGGCATCAATCATCCAAACCAGTATTTTGAGGAGAGTCAGAAAGTAATCCACAGAACAGCACCTCAGAGTCAAGGTTGGTTTTGGCACTTTCTTTGAGTTGGCCACAATCCATGTTACAATCTAAACTTAGGTGGTGTCTAGGTTTAGTTTTTCTCTATCCTTGCATCAGATTTTTTCTTTATTCCTTTCTATTTCTTATTTCAGCTTGTTTTCCCTCTCAATGTTGTTTCTCATTTCATTTTCTTTCAGCTCTCTTGATTTGTTTCACTTCTTGCTCGTGTTTGCCTGTGTCTCCACTGTCTTTCTTGTTTCTCTTGATTTTCTTCTTTATTGTTTTCTTATCTCATCTTTTTCTTTTGCTCCACCCACTTTCTTTTGTTTTTGAGAGATTTCTTTTATATTTAACATATTATATGTTAAGAGAATTGAAGATCAATGGGCGAATATAGGTACTCCATCCATGATCAAAGTGGATAAAGGTTGTATACAACTACAATTTATTGGCACCAGATTTTTTTTTTTTCCAGTCTCTGTTTTTATGAGTATAAAGGGTCATGATAGGTTTGATATATTAACATAACTTCTAATAATTTGTATAGATTTATGCTCCTATTTTCCCATCCTTAAAGCTGATTTCTTAATGCCTATATATACACCTTCAGTAGCCTTCACAAAATGGCAAAAATTAATATAATCTCTCCCTTCAAAGGCAAGAAGGTGTCGCAGGTCAAAACAAACCGGTCAGTCATGTACTCTTCTCAGTCTGTACAATCCACACAGGCTTCTATAGAGGCAACACAAACTTCTACCCAGTCTACTCAGAATACCAGCACCACAGACATGGACTCCATTCTGTTTGATGATGAAATGGATTCAGTTCTTGAACAATACATGGAGACAACACAGGCATGAGATAACTTTTACTTTCTGAGTGTTTGAAAAACTGTATGTTGTAATCCAGAAGATTCAATTAGAGGTGGAGGAAGATGAGCCACCCTTTGGAAACTCATTATATGAGTATACAGTGTATATATTTTTTGCATTAGAATATTAGTTTGTATCTTCAAAAATCATACAGAATTTTTTTCCATTAGTTTATATTAGTTTCTTTCTAGTAGTTCCTTCATACCTTCTCTTTATATAGTGGTATTCACTTGGTTTATTTATTTTATGATATACAAATGTTTTGTAAGGCATTAAAGTCCATATTAAATTAGAAAATATTTTATTTAACTCCTCTCT
>NC_051393.1:329997-340114 GCF_015228065.2 Penaeus monodon
TATATATTTATTTATATATAATATATATCTATATATATATTTATATTATATAATATAAAATATTTATTATATATATTATATATTTTATATATATTTATTATTAAAATTCTTATTATTTAAATATATTTAATATTTATATATTTAATATATTTAAACATCTTTAAAAATAATAAAAAATTAGCACAGCATTTTCCCAGCAGCATTGGGTTAATAATCTTAAATATATAGATAAATCACCAAATGGAGGTATTTATATTGCTGCAAAAAAATTAATTACATTTATGCAAAATATGTAGATGTAGAGGAAAAATGCAGCAATACAAAAAGATGAAATGAGGTTATAAGAGAAGACCAATCGCAAGAAACTTATCAATAACCAAGAACTAAACACCTGTTTCAGGGATGAGTCTTAGAACCTAACAGAGCTGACAGATACCATTGCAACAGATAGACCTAAATATTTGTGCAGTTTATCTAGCACTGACAAAAATGATCAATATGTTATCATTAGAAGAAAAACCCACAATACAAAAACTAGATTTATTGACAATGAGACCACAGTTTCAAAATCCAACTGGATTCCATCCTCAGGTCTGAAGAGGAAAGGGAGAGGATGTGGGAAGCAAGGAGACTAACAGCAGGAGAAAAGCCGCTGTTCAAGTTGAAATTAGTGCGGCACACCGCTGACCAGTCCATCTGCTGACCAGTGTCAGCAGCGCAGATTGTCTTTCCCACTGCCGATGTCCACACCTGCAGACTGGTGGAATCTTCCCTTATAAAGCTGCTGCCAAATTTCAACTTGAACAGTGGCTTTTCTCCTGCTGATAGTCTCCTTGCTTCCCACATCCTCCGCCTGCTCCCGTATGCCGGCCACCCAGTGCACAGTCCGCCCGATCCTCTGACCTGATGTGACCTCCCTCTGCTTTGTTCGTCTGTCCTCACCTGCCCCGTGTTCCCGCGTTGCCTCTCCTCTCTCTCTTTCATACCCCCTCCTCTCCCTTTCCTCTTCAGACCTGAGGATGGAATCCAGGTGGATTTCGAAACTGTGGTCTCATTTTCAATAAATCTAGTTTTTGTATTGTGGGTTTTTCTTCTATTGTATCAACACGGAAGAGTGTTTTTGTATATATATGTTATCATTAATATCAATATTACAGAGAGGAGTTAAATAAAATATTTTCTAATTTAATATGGACTTTAATGCCTTACAAAACATTTGTATATCATAAATAATAAACCAAGTGAATACCACTATATAAAAGAAAAGGTATGAAGGAACTACTAAAAGAAACTAATATAAACTAATGGAAAAAAATTCTGTATGATTTTTGAAGATACAAACTAATATCTAATGCAAAAAATATATACACTGTATACTCATATAATGAGTTTTCCCAAAAGGGTGGCTCATCTTCCTCCCCTCTAATTGAATCTTCTGGATTACAACATACAGTTTTTCAAACCTCAGAAAGTAAAGTTATCTCATGCCTGTGTTGTCTCCATGTATTGTTCAAGAACTAAATCCATTTCATCATCAAACAGAATGGAGTCCATGTCTGTGGTGCGGGTATTCTGATAGACTGGGTAGAAGTTTGTGTTGCCTCTATAGAAGCCTGTGTGGATTTTTACAGACTGAGAAGAGTACTGACTGCCCGGGTTTGTTTTGACCTGCGACACCTTCTTGCCTTTGAAGGAGAGATTATATTAATTTTTTGCCATTTTGTGAAGGTTTACTGAAGGTGTATATATAGGCTTTAAAGAAATCACTTTAAGGATGGGAAAATAGAGCATAAATCTATAAAAAATTTATTAGAATTTTATGTTAATATATCAAACCTATCATGACCCTTTTATACTCATAAAAACAAAACTGGAAAAAAAAAAATCTGGTGCCAATAAATTGTAGTTGTATAAAACCCTTTTCCACTTTGATCATGGATGGAGTACCTATATTCCCCATTGATCTTCAATTCTCTTAACATTAATATGTTAAATATAAAGAAATCTCTCAAAACAAAAAAAAGTGGGTGGAGCAAAAGAAAAAGATGAGATAAGAAAACAATAAAGAAGAAAATCAAGAGAAACAAGAAAGACAGTGGAGACACAGTGCAAACACGAGCCAAGAAGTGAAACAAATCAAGAGAGCTGAAAGAAAATGAAATGAGAAACACATTGAGAGGGAAAAAAAGCTGAAATAAGAAATAGAAAGGAATAGAAAAAATCTGATGCAAGGATAGAGAAAAAAATAAACCTAGACACCACCTAAATTTAGATTGTAACATGGATTGTGGCCAACTCAAAGAAAGTGCCAAAACCAAACCCTTTACTCTGAGGTGCTGTTTTTGTGGATTACTTTCTGACTCTCCTCAAAATACTGGTTTGGATGATTGATGCTGTCTCCAGAGTGGCGCTGTGAGTGACCTCCAATACCCCTGGCAGCAATCTGGGAGTGGTTCTTGTTCACCAGATCCATTTCTCATTAATTGCTGAAAAGTTTGTGAAAATGATGTTTTTCTTAAGCTGCTTCAGTAATCAATGACTCCCCTCTCTCTCTCTCTCACACCACACACCACACACACACACACACACCAAAACACACACACCACGCACGCACGCACGCACGCACGCACGCACGCACGCAAAGCACGCACGCACGCACGCACTCACGCCAAACCGTAGAGTAAAAAAAGAATAATACTTAAGAATAAAAGAAAAAACTTGAAGCAACAAATGCCTAACCACAATACCTTTTCTGTGAACCTTGAAATTCGACATTCTCTGCCTTAATATCTGAGCATCTGTATGCTTGAATGGACACCCATGAGCATCCCCTGGGCCAATGCTCTCATGATAATTTTCATACAGCTGTAAGGTGTGTAGTCATTTTCTCTTTCCTTCCTTTCCGTAGTTGAAACGAATGTTGTGGGCTCTGTTGAAAACTTCGGAAAAAATTTGTATTATTTTTAAATTTAAAGGAAAAGGGCTTTTATACACTTCTTTAGAAAGGGCTCATCAGATCGCAAAAAAACCCTTAAAAAATATATACACTATATATCCTCAAATTTAAAATCATTGAGAAAATGTACACACGGGAATCCTGGTTTACTTATTTCCCATATTTTCTCTACCTCCCCAAGGGGGAAAGAAAACATATCCCTGAGAGTCCTTTTAAAAAAGATGGGTGTCTTGTGGGTGAGTGCTTCAGCTCAGGTGTGTAAAGGGAACGGTTGGTGCCTAATAGTGTTAAGTGCTTGTATCCCTTCTCGCTTGCGCCCCCCCTGGCTACCTGGTGAAAAAGGGGAGAAAGCTGCACATAATTCTCTCCTGACAAATTTTCATCTCGCAGGTACACTGAACCACAGTGTTTGTCGCAGGCTAAACTGACGGGATCATGACTTGCATTTTCCCGGTGTGCGGGCTATTCACGGGTGAGAAGGACAAAAACGTTTATCAGGAATTTTGCAGAGGAGTTTGAATGCCTTTCGTAGTAATGCCTTTGTCCTGCCCTGAAAAGCGAGCCCCAAACCCCTCTTTGCAGAAAACTGCAATCCCCTCAGCAAGGGGCCAATTGTCTCAGATCCTGGAGCCTGGGCTGAATTTTTTTGGTATTGTACCAGGTTGATCCCAAAAATTAACTTGAATGCGGTAGTGTAAAGATTTTTTTGCCAGAGCCCTGATCAGTGGCACCCCCTTTCCCTTTTGACAAAAGTCGGGGGGTGTTCTAAGAGTGGTAAGGCAGCTGGTGTCTGAAAACTCCCACTAAACGTTAAAGGCTAGTGGAAACCTAGCAAGGGGGTTTGCTGCTTTTCTTCTGCCTCTGGTAGACTGGTACCATTCCCCCTGACCTGGTGGGGGGGTGTGGTCTCCCTCTCTGAAAGGGGGCGGGGGGATCAGGGGAAACTGCAGCAAACCACCAGCCATTACACTGCTCACTCACACCCTTTCGAACGTATCAAGACCCCCTGCTGACCCCCAGAACGGAGCAATCTGGAATCACTCAAAAAGGGGGTTTTGATACAGTGCATCACAAATCACTCGGGAGACCCAAAGATCAAGGGGAATTTCCCAAAAAAGGTTTTTTTTGGGATTAAAACCCCTTTCCCCCACGGGGGTTTCATAGTGGCCCCGGCCCCGCTGCTGGGGGGTCATATTTCACCCTAGCATGCACGACCGCTCTGCCCAAACAGCCCCCTGTCTTTTTTTTGTAATACTAAGAACCTATGTTTTAAATTTTTTTAGTATTATTATTTTCTAAGGGCTCTATTTGCCATATTTTTTGAAAAATCAAAAACGTAGGATATTTCTGTTGTTATATAGCCAATAGACCCTATAAACTGAATAGAATAAGCAGGTGTGGTATCATGGGGTTGAAACCCCAGGTTTTGTTGCATTTTTTTTGCATATTTTTCAAATTATTTTATAAATTAAACTTTAGTTTTAACAGGGTTTTTATTTTCCTTCCTATAGATATAATTTTATCTTCGTTTTTTTTTAAATACATTTTATTTTTTTATTTTTTTTATTTTTTTTTTTTTTTTTTTTATTTTTTTTTATTTTTTTTTTTTTCCAAATACTAAGTAATTTTTACGTGGTTTTACATCATCCTTCGTGAATCTTGTAATTCTATGGCCAGTGTATCATTTCCGACTTAATTTTTTTAGGCGCTAAACCTTGGGGCCCGAGAACCTTTATAAATGCAAGTATAGGAAAAAAGGAAAAAAATTTAAAAAATCTTAAACACATTTTCATTGGAAAAAATAAAAAAATTTATCCATAAAATTTTAAAAAAAAAAAAAAAAAAAAAAAAAAAAAAAAAAAAAAAAAAAAGCATGGCCATACATCCCCCTGGCATTATTACATGCCACCGCAGACGTTTAGGCATGCCCTGGAAGTACTTACATGCCCCCCACGCAAAGGGTTAATAGGCAGCCTTATACGGGTAAAGAAAGTGCTTTGAAGTTTTTGGGGGGGATCTGTTTGGGCCCTTTTTCCCCTTTAGTTCTGGAGTGAACGGCTGTTTCTTGCACCAACCTTTTCGCTCTTGACGGACGGATACTGGTAGAGCTACTGTCGTCCTGGAGCAATTTTCCCGGGAATTCGGTTTTCTTGCTTTGCTGATGATGTTCTCTTCTATCTGAGTCTCTGAAACTGTTGTGGTCCTTTTGATCATTTAGGCCCCGAGCTATGTCTCTGGGCAAAACCAAAATCCAGGAATTTGGGGGGCCGCTAGAGATCCTGTTTTTTCGGTACATGCTTCAGTGATTACTTTAGGTCACAAGGTATTTGTAGATCCGGTCCTGTGCAGAAAAAGGCAGCTTCATTTCTAGGCCCTGATACTGCCCGTTTTACTATATGGTAGTGAAACCTGGATACTATCTTGTGACTTGAAAACTCGTCTTGATGCCTTTTGTCCTTGCGCCGAATCAAGGGTACGTTACAAAACCCCAAAGTCCCCCAAAGGGCCCCCCCCCCTGAGACTGGTACACAATGTTCTTGTACAAACCCGATTGCCAACTCAAGCAATATACCACCAGCCTCATTTTTCCCCCCAGGTTGTCTCTGTTCAGACAATCCTGGGTGGAGGGGCTTTGGAATGCTTAGGAAGCATGGCTTGGGGGAAATTTATAACCTGTCATGGAAGGGGTAGAGATGAGCCAAAACCCCCCCTGGGGCTCACCCTGAAGGCCCCCATAGTGACACAAATGCCATAGATGCAGCTATGTACCCCCATCGGGATTAGCTCCCTAATATTGATGATGATGGTGTCTTAACCAAAGCTGAACAGTGGGCCACTCTGATGCCCAAACACAATGACACAACGATATCGCACCACAAATCACACTGACATTTTGAGAACATATAGGCTGTACTACGCTGACCCCTTTGAGATAAGAATCTTTTGGATGAGCACAGAGGTAGAGCACAAGTTACAAGACATTATATCTGGACAAGACATTATCTCAGACGACATTATAAATATTATTGTATATGCACACATACCTTATCGACATCCATGTTTTTGGTAAAATGTGATCGCCAGAAGTACAAAGCATCTTCCAAACTCAATCCTGCTGCTTTCAGAAATAGACCATAGGTGACTCGACCACCATGCCGCAGATGGTGTGTGGTTCTCAGTGTGTCATTCAACTGTCTCATGCACAATGGGAATGACGTTACTGCCAGCTGGTCAATCATGTCTGGGGTGATGCGGTGTTTTTCTCCACCCTTCTTCTGGGAATAATCATTGCCCGTGTACCGCTTGTCAAAGTCTTGAAGGAGTCGCATTAACCTTTCATCGTCCTCTAGTTCAGGTAAAGCTCTGTTTGTCATCTAGAAACAAAAGTTTTACTTTATACATTTGAACCTCCGTAAATGCAGGCTGTTTTAAGTATATCTGAGGTAGTCATAGAAAGAGGTTTTTAATCAAATATAGGAAAGCACGCATAAATGAACCACATTTGAAAAACAAGGAATCTGGTGTTATTTGCTTCAAAATTAATGCAGGTTAGTGCTGGTAGATCAGGGTCACTACAACCATTGTACAGTTGGATGCCAGTGCACATATAATCTTTTGTTTCATTTTTTGATAACAGAAAACTATATTATCATTATTAGTTATATGATTATCTTCACTAACACTACCACCACACCATTAAAATTTTCATCATCAATGTAATAATTTAAATCATTATTATCAGCATTAACATCACTGTTTTAACCCAATGCTGAGAGAGATGGCATGTATGTCATGTCCACAGTGAGTTTAGTTTATTGTGTTTACACACAGATGGCTCTACAAATGCTTAGTCACCATGGAGTCAGTTAGTAGTTCTCTCACCAGTTTACCCTTTTCCTTGATTTTCAGATTTTTTTAAATATACATTTTTATTAGTTTTATTAATATTATAATAATTATACTGTTAATAAATGATAATGTCAGCATCAACATTAATAGCATTAGAAAAAAATAAATATGAAAAATTAAGGAAAAAGGAAATCAGGTGAGGTCACACTGGTGTACTAACATCCTCCTTAGTGGCTGAGCACTTGTGGAGCCATCTAAGAGTAAAGACATTTCATAAAACAAAACTACAGTGAACATTGTTTCTGCAGGTATTGAGTTAACATTATCTCCATTCTTCCCTAGGTATTTACTCAAACAACACAGTGAAAACTAGAGACTATACAAGCATGCACTAGCATACAATACAATACAAGCATAAACAATTTTTGTTTACCACTTTCAAGATAAAATCAATGGACAGATATTATATGAATACATCATGAGCTACACTGACACCTACAACATCCATACACACTTATAACATATTTTCTTTTCCCAATCAATCACATGAGACCTAAGACACAATTAGGGTATGAACAGCTGCAGAAAGGAATTCCTGTACCCCTGCTGGCAATATAACCCCTAAGTGGCAACATAAAAATCACAGTAACAGAATATATATGAATTAATGGTTTCTGACATGTATGATGGGTGGAAGGTTGTAGAGTCATGGCCGACTGTTATTTCTGTCTGTCTGTCTGTGATATATGTTACATATTACATTACTAATTACTATAATTACATAATTACTATATCTCTTCAGTTTTCCCTTTGCTAGTTATGAACACTTTTCAAGTTTTTAATCTTCTATTATAAGAATTTCATTCCTAGAATAGAACATAAAAAGTAACAAATCTGAAAAAACATTATTATGCTACATCTAGCTTTAGCATTAAATATCTTGCATACCCATGAAATTTTACCCAACATACTAGAAGCATGAAAAAGATGTCCTGGCCAAATATTCCCAGTATTACAATAGCTATTGCTGTTCACTTACTAAACAAGCAGTTATCAAGCAAACATATATTTGTTATTCATATAGTCAATGTAGAAAAAGGAGAAATACACACACACACACACACACACACACACACACACACACACACACACACACACACACTCTTTCACTCTCACCCCCCCCCCCCCCCATGGACACACAACATATCAGTCTCTCTACTTTTCATCCATTTTGTATATCTTATTCATAATTAGTTCATTGCCTCTTTAAATACAGAATTGACAACAAATATTTCCTTGAGCTCACTTCAGTGGTGTAGGTAGTTCTTATGTTCTGGAATCCTCCCAAAACACAGCAGTCCACTGTCGGGGGCTTATATCGTCGCCCTAGCATGCGCGACCACTCATGCCAAATACCAGCATCCAATGCCGTTTCTTCGTAATACTACGAAGATATGTTGTATTTTCAGTTTTCATTATTTTTTACAGTCTCTACTTGCCAAACTTCCTGATAAATTGAGACTGAAGGGTATTTTTGTTGTTATATAGACTCCATAGTTGATCATTATTCGGTCTATAGTCCAAATAAAATAAGCAGTGTGCGGCATCATGGAGTTGAAATCATTTGGGTTTTTTGCATTTTTTTTTTTTTTTTGCATGGTAAAAATGAGAAAATGTTAAAAACCGACTTAATCACACTTTCACTGGCAAAAAAATAATCTTTTGCCGTGATTTAAAAAAAAAAAAAACCGGGCATGTCCAACATACTTATGGCATTTCTACTCCCCCCGGGGCAGAGGGGCCCCCCATCCCCCCCGGGTTAATACATGCCACCCGTCGGCAATGGGTAATATTAAAATAGAAGATTTTGATATAATGCGGGACAGAAACTCTAGATCTTGTGGTATAGCTTTTTTCACAGAAAAGATCTTGTTAAAACCCAAACACGAAAGAAAATTCAAAAAACACGAAAAGTGTACGATTTTAAACGGACACACAATGACTATAGTTTTATATCAGACCACTTGATTAAAATAAAGCCCTTTAGTGAAGTTTTAAAATTTTGTTAGTCATTATATGAAAACTGAGAAGGCCCAAGGTATTGCAAAAAAGGGGAAAATTCAAATTTTCCCCCCTTTCCCAACTGGGGGGCAGAAAATTTAATTAGGAGCAAATGCACCAGAAAAGAAAAAAAACAAGTTGACTTTTAGGGCTTTTTCCTTAATCAAATACAAAATTCCAGCATAGAAAAAAAACATTCTATAAATGAAATGTATCTCCACAAACACAAGAGGGGCATTTTTTGATTAAGATATTTCCAAAAAGCTCAAGTCATTCGCACTACAGAAACAGGCCACTCAAAAATGCCTTTTCTAACCCCATCAGCATGATCAAAAGCACTTTCAGAAAACTATGCAAAAAACAACACAAAACACCGTAAAAATATTTTTACTACACGCGCACGCGCAGCACCACAACAACCACACACACAAACAACCACCCCACACACAACACACACACAAAACACACACACAACCACACACACACACACACCACCAAAAATGTCACATGAATTCCTCCTTGCCCCAACAATTCTACAGGCTTCCCATGTCAATAATTAAAAATTGGCACTTCCCCCGAAAAAAGAATTTGGGGGTAGGAAAGTAACCCCATATCACAATAAAAATAAGTCTTTATGAAGAATTATTTTAACCTAATGTTTAACCAATTGGGACGATGGCAATAATAAATGCCATGCCCCCGTTTAATTTTTATTTTTCACAGGTGGTCACAAGTGCTTATCACCAAGGGGCAGTTTAATCCTACCTATCTCACCTGTTTACCCTTTTCCTTGACTTTTGGAAAAAAAAATTGTACTATTTCTGTCTTAAATGTTACCAAGGTTTAAATAACAATTTTAAAAATCTAACACAAAAACAAACAAAAGACCTACAACTGTATTAAAAAGAAAAACATATTTCCCCCCTTAAAGGAAGAGGAAATAGGATTGGTCACTAGGAAAAAAAAGATAGACTCCCCTTCCAGTGTACATGTAGAGCATCTATATGTAAAAAAAACACAAAAAAAAAATCAAGGGACAGGAAAAAAACTTGGGGTTTTGGGGTTATGTTCACATTTATATAGCATTTAAAAAAAAATTAATATTCTCATAATAGCTCAATTTATTATTTTACTTTTACTCATTTACAAACTAACTGACATGAAAGCACAAATTTTTTAAAATTTTGAAAAAGTAGAATTTAAAGGGGAAATTACTTTAGAAACATGCTCCCCCTTTTTTGCTCAGCACTA
>NC_051393.1:340214-355220 GCF_015228065.2 Penaeus monodon
TCTAAAATTTTAAATTTTTTAAATTTTTATATATTTTTAAAATTTTTTAATTTAATTTTTTCTAAAATTAAAAAATTTCGATATATTTTTTTTTTAAAAATAAAAAAATATTTTTCTAAATTTCTATTTTTTTAATATTTTCAAAAAAATTTTTTTTTTTTTTTCTATATTTTTATAATCTATATATATTCTTTTAAATTTAAATTTTAAAATTTTAAAATATTTTAATAATATCTTATAATAAAATATATATATATATATATAATATAAAAAATTAATATATATATATTTATATATCTATATATTCTATATATATAACTAAATATTCTTAAAAATTTTCTATAAAATTTTAAAAATTTATATTATCTTATAAATTTTTTTCTATATATTTATATAATTATATATCTATCTATAACTATTTATAAAATCTATATATCTATATATATATTATATATATATTAATATTTTTAATATAAAATATATATAATATATATAATATATATATATATAATATAATATAATATAATGGTTAATATATATAAA
Source organism: Penaeus monodon (assembly GCF_015228065.2). NCBI lineage: Eukaryota > Metazoa > Arthropoda > Malacostraca > Decapoda > Penaeidae > Penaeus > Penaeus monodon. Next base: position 340,758 of record NC_051393.1, read on the forward strand.
TAAACATGTGTATATAATATAAAAAATATTAAGGATAATATTATATAAAATATAACAGTGTAATATATATTTAATAATATATTAATATATAAATATATATATATATATAAATATATACGTGTGTATAATAATAAATATATATATATAATATTATATATATATATATATATATATATATATATAATATAATAACATATACATAACATATACATAAATATATATACATATTACATATACACACCACAACACATATATTATACATTGCCCCTTGAAGCACACTCTTTTCAAAGAAAACCCTTTAGACAACACATTCACAATATGTCTCAAAAAACTGAAAATTTTAAAAAACTGCTGGATAAAAATAGATAGTTTTACTATACATGCCAAACTTATACAAATTAATTTAAACTCCTGACCCAGGTTGTTCATATGATTTCAAGATCAAACAACTCGGACATGGTTTTGTGAGAAGAAAGGGGTTCAGAAGAGGATTCTAGGATAAAAGGGCATCCGAGAGAATGCATCTTTCTAAAGCCATCTTGTACCGGAGTTAGGAATTTGTTTTTTCTAATAAAATAAAGGGAAATGGAAAAACTTCACCTTTCCCCTTTCCCCCAGGAAAGGTGTTTGGGGGAATGGGGCAGAGAAAAAAATGCATAAAACCAAAAAAAAAAGGCCCCAGGGGGGCAGCACCCCCAAACATGTCTCTGAGAAATTACAGAAGAGAATCGAGCAGAAGACTGCACAATTCCTCCCAGGAGGCATGCAATCCAAGACAATTCCATTGCGGAGTGAGATGATTACACTCTTTTGGAACTTTTGAAGTATTTAAAAAAAGTTTTTTAGCCCCTTTAAAACTCTAAATTTATCGAGCCCCTTATTAAACTTTATATTTAAATCTGTAAAAAAAAATTTTTTCGGGTAGAATGAATCAAAATTTCCCCCACAGAAACCCCCCATGCATGAAGTAGGACATCCCCAGACAGAAGCGGGTAAGTGATATAAGGACTGAATGAAAAGAAAAAAATAGAAGCTGAAAGCAGGCAAATAAAGGGGGGAATATAAACATGGAGTAAAACAGCCTCAAATAATTAAAGCTTGCAGTAACAACTATTACATAAGTAATAAGAAGGGGTTTATGGAGTAGGACTAGTAAAACTTTATTTTAAACAGAATACTCGACCTCTTGGTTGTCACTCCCAGCCCCCTTTGTGCTGTCATGATAATGTCTTTTGGCTTTTTCCAAATTTTTTGATGGATTTTTTTTAAATTTCACTCTTGAAACAATGATGTTTTCCCAAAGGGGGTCCTCAAAGCCTTTGGGGTAGGCATAGTGAAAGGTGGTATTACTTGAACCCATACATTTGTGCAGGAAAAAGGCAAGATAAATCAAAAAAAAGTATCACTAAAAAATATATGGTAAATCACAAAAATTAACCGATTTTATGGGGTGTCAACACAGATAAATTGTTAAATGTCCGGCGAGGCATTTATCACGTTTTTTTCTTTTCATATTAACCCTTTCCCGCCCGGTAGTATTATAGGGGCCCCGGGCCTCGCGCCAGGGGCTTATATGTCCCCCAGATCCCATCCCTTTTCTTTTAATACTACAAGATATTTGATTTTCATTTTTCTTTTACTTTAAAGTCTCATTTGCCAAATTTCCTAAAAATCGAGATAAAGGGGTTTTTTTGTGTTATATAGACCCCATATTTTGGTCATTTTTCAGTCTATAGTCGAAAAAAAATAAGCAGTGTGCGGCATCATGGATTTGAAATCGGGGTTTTTTTTTTTTTTTTTTTTTGCATATTAAAAATGAGAAAGTTTTAAAAAGGGATTTAATCACAATTTAGTGGCAGAAAAATAATTTTTTGCTGTGATTTAAAAAAAAAAAACCAGGCATGTCCATACATACCCATGGCAGTACATACTGCCCCGGAGACAGTCCCCCCATGCAACAAGGGGAAGGGGTTTAAACCCCTTTTCCCGATGGGTGGATGTACACACATGCCAGGCATGGCGGGACCATCTCGGGGGAGTAGCACATGCCATAGTGTATGTGTGGATATGCATGAGTTTCTTTTTTGTTACAATCACGGAAAAAGATTTTTTTCTGCCACTGAAAGTGTGTTAAGTCGGTTTTAAAACTTTCTCTCTTTTTTCCCATGAAAAAAAAGAAAAGAAAAGAAAAAAAAAAAAAAAAAAAAAAATCACACAACAAAACCCGAGGGTTTCAACTCCATGAGCCGCAACGAATAAGCCCCGGCTATGAGGCCCCCGGCCTCTATGAATACCCCCGTCGGAAAAGGGGTTTAATGAGACTATTTTTATTGTCTATGAAAGCCCTTTATGCTATTTTGGAACTCCTGTAAAAAAAAGTTAGACAGTTAGCATGGGTTTTTGGATCATTTGGAACCCCTACTTGGCACGGGAAAAGTGCTTTCATCTAAATCGCCCCCTTCCCAGGCAGGCAGGCGGAAAAGAGTCACAATACCCTTTTGTAGCAAACAATGACAGTTGCGGAAAATAGAATTGGTGGCTTTATAGGCCCTTGCAGACTGAAATTTATGGTGCATGGCTTTTGTTTCCCCAAGTCTCCCTTTCTTTTTATTGGGAGAAAAGTTTTTGAATGGTTGTCGGGGCGGGTAAGCATCATGCATTCGGGGATGTTACAAAACTTGGGCTGATTGTAAAACAAGCCCCACCAGTATGATAAAATAGGAATTTTTATTTTTGAGCTGGTTCATAAGGGGTGATGAAGGCCTTTAGGGGTTTCAAATGCAGCCCCCTTTGCCCTGCTGGCAGGACAAGGTTGAATGAGAAAGAAAGGAGTTCCAAAACAGCATTTGGGGCAGTCATCTTTTACTATAAAACCTGTTTTAGTAAGGTTGGGTATGTTATGGTACGTGAGCTATGTCTATAGACCATTTTCAGATTCCAATCATGTGTGCGCAGTGTGGTTTTCTTGAATCAGAACAATTACGCCAAATGAAAGGGGTACCCCCAACCCCCCAAAACCCCCGCCAAGAAAAAAAAAGAACCCTTATGAAATATGGCAGGAGAGGAGGGACAGACTGGCATCAGGGCCCTTTCCCCTCCCTGGGTAGAGCGAAAATTTCCCTCACTGCTCACATGCGACGGAGCCCCTGAAAAAATAGTCAATAGAACCGAAAAGACAAAAATTTTGAAAGGTGGAAGGAAGAAGGGGGGATAAGGGAAGGATGGGGGGGGGGAGGAAAATAAATTTGTAGGAAAAAAAAAGGAGCCGGGGTTTAACGCAGGGTAAATTTTGGGGGAATAGTTGTAGGGGGTTTCTTTGAAAGGAGGAAAAGAAGAGGGGCCAGTGCCATTTAAACCTTTGTTTCGGGATGTGTCCCGGGCGCATTTGCTTCCCCTCCGACATGATCTGAGTTTGAGGGTGCCCGGCCCTCTCTTGGTGCATAGGTAGGGTTCCCCTACGACCTTGAGCGTGTCCCCGACTGGAGGTCACATGCCAGGCGTTCTCGTGAAAAGGGGGTCGGGTCCCGGCCAGGACCCCACTACAGCCAACTTTAGTGGGTTTCTCGGCAAAAGTTAACATTTTAGGCGCTATCGCGGTGTGCTCTGGGCAGGCCCCCTCGATGTGGCAGGGGTTTATCCCCCAGCAAACCGTGCGTTGAAGAGGTTGAACGGAGGTTTTATCGCTAGTCAGGGGGGGCATTTCCCGCCTCTGCACAGAGGTTCCCCTGCGGCAGCAGGCTTACGGAGAGGCAGGCCCGGCAGCCACATCACAGTGGATTAACATGCCGTGACATTTTTTCATAAAAAACCTTTCGACAAAGGATTTTTTGGTCCCGGGACGGTACTGCGCAAAAATGCAGTGCCCGGAAGCTGGAACCAGGGATGGTGGGGGAGGTAAAGGATGTTGGTTTCCCCGTAAGGCGAAGGATAAGAGGGAAAAGGGGGGGGGGTATGGGAGTCACAAAAATCAGGTGACGAATGAAGTTATTTTAAAAAGGGGTGCGAGGGTGTAGCAAAAATTTAATATTTATAAGAAATTTTAAAAAAACACAACCAAAAAAAAAAATTGGTAAAAAAAAAAGAATGAGAAACAAAAAAAAAACAAAAAAGAACAAAAAAAAACAAACAAAAGGGTTTGGGGTAAGGGGAAAAAACGAAAAATGAAGGGGTAGGAGGTGGCTTCAAAGGGAAACGGCCGAGCCTAAAAAAAAGCATCCACTCTTGTCCCATGTCAAAGAAAAAAGATCATGGCTAATCCCCACCTCCCCCGGAACAAAAGATGGTGTCGAGTCTATCCAGCCAGTCGGTATGCCAAGCACGGAGTTTGTCGGTTGTTCACAGACCAACCCATGCCACCCAGTACAGAGGAAGAAAGAAGTCCCGTGGAGTTTGATTTTAATAAATTGATCCCCAAATTACCCTATAGACCCACTGAGGCTTATCTGAAAAAACTGGGGATTGCTTTTTAGGGTGTTTTGTGAGAGGCAAGTGATGTGTATGGAGGAGAGGTTTTATTAGTTTTTTTTTTTTATAGATTTCAGCTTGTGCATGGGGCCGCACTTTTAAATCGAAAAAGGAATTAAGGTTCTTCTTGCAAGGCGGCCTTGAATCAATATGTAATGAAATCGAAGGGGAAAAGTAAGGAGGGAAATTTTCGTGGTTTTTTAATGGGGAAAATTTGTTTTTTTTGCATTAGTTTGATACACCCTTAGCCCATCTCGAGACGGTGTCGAGTTCGTCATTAAGGGGATATCGCAGATGAGGATAGTGGTCGGGGGATGGGGTTTAAAGGCATTTATGTGAATGTATAAAGTTTGGGCTGAGTATGCTGCCCCGTGGGATCCGCATGCTTGAAATTTTGCCCCAAGCTTTATTTGAAATTTAACTTTTAACCCGCAATAACACTGCAGTCGTTTTCCTATATATAGTCACTTGGGCTGTAAATTTTTGAAATTTCCTCGTAAGCAACAATAAAATGTCATGTTCGTTATCCCGGAACTCCCCGAGTAAAAGCACACCGAATTTACATCTCAATAAAGGGGGGGGGCAACACATATAAAAAAATAAAAAAAATAAAAAATGGCAATGGCAAAACAATATCCGCCAAAGTACCAAAGATACTTCCCAAAAAATAAGAGACGTGCAATCGCCCCTCGAGGGCGGAGCCCGACCCCCCTATTTGATGAGCGCGTCGGCGACGCAGCGGTCCCACTTCTCGCCCAACACGTCCCCGGGCCTTTGGGGCCGCCTCGCCATCTTCCCCGGGGCTGGTCTGTGGGGGGGTGTTGGGCGCCGCGAGGAACCTTTAGGTGATGGGTCGTTGAAAAATAAAACCGGTTTGGGGAGCAATTATTTTAGAGTTTTATCCATAGTATTTTTGAGTGGTCGGGCTTTTTTTTTTTGGGGTGGATTTTCGTCTTCTCGGCTGGGGGTTTGGGTGACGTTTAGAAGTTGTAAAAAACGGGGATTTTTAGTATTAAAACGATTGAAATACAAAAATCAAATTTTTAAATGTACATGCAATAAAAGTATATTTTGATGCGGGGAAAAAATCATAGTTTTGATTTTTGTTACATTTTCCTAACTAAATTTTTTGGATCCTCTTTCGTTAGAGGAATCTGAGGCAGCGTTGTGCGAGAAAACCCGATTTGGGCGAAAAGGTCGTCCTTTGGCCAAGGGCCCAGAGGAAGAAGAAGGGGGAGGGAGCGAGGGAAAAAAAGAAGAAGGGGAAAAAAGGCTTGACGTAGTCCGAAACCTATCAAGAAAAAAGAAAGTCCTTCAGCCAGACTCCCGGCCCTTTCACCCCCTTTTGGGGTGGCCCTTTGACGATATGAGTGTAATTTAAAGGGTAAAGAGTAGGAACAGTAATTGATAACTCTCAAAAGCCCGTTAAAAGAGAAAGAAACTAGGTTTTTATGCTGTCAAAAAAAGTAGAAAAGATCTTAAAGTTTTTTAATTTTTTACCTTTTTTGTATTTTATTTTTATTTCCTTTTTTTATTTTCAAAGTCTAAAACCTGTTAATACTTTTTTTTATTTTCAACTTTTCTTATTTTTTAAATGACAAAGTAGTCGTAAATATGCGAAAAAATTTTCAGCAAAACATGAGAGGGGAATAAGTTACAAATTTTAAGTTACTTTTTTTGGGATGCTTCTACTTTTTCCCAACCCACGCCCCGGCCAATGTTGCTGGGGGCCTGGGAGACGGAGATGAGGCTGGGGAAAGCCTTTCCCTTTGGGCCTCAGCCCGCTTCTATAATTTTGCAAGGCTTTTTTTACTTGCTTTTCCCTTTTTTCCCCACCCTCCCCGTCCAATTTTTAAGGGGGAAGAGGAATGCCAGAAGGAAGAAAGACTGACTCGTACCAACACAAACAGCCTCAGGGAGCCAAGCACAGTTCCCCTTTGGGAAATTGTCGCCCCTTACCCTCATGGGGGCCCCGAGGGGTGGGCCGGGGTTTTTTAACTTATTCCCGGCACCCGGCCCGTAATTAATAATTTTGCCCTTTTTAGGGGCATGGGGCTTTTCCCTTTATCATATAGCCTCTCTGAATTAATTCCTCGATTTAGGCCCCGATCCTAGATCATAGCTCTGAACACTGGCTACACCCCCCCGAGTCAAAATTAACTTCCATCCTAAATATCTACCCAGGTTATAAATCCCAATATCTTTCCCAACCCCCCTCCCCGCACAAATTTTCTTTACTTTCAAACAATTAGAAATCTTCAGTCGCAGTGCCCTCATCCTCACACCCCTCCCTTTCCCCCACACCACTCCCTCCTCCACCCGACCCACCCTTTAAAAATTCCACTTCTACAAACCTTTTGAATACCCTATTTTGCCCAGCCCAAAAAGAGACAGATTTTTTTGATTTCCCCCCAAAAGCCTCTTAAGGTAAGAGGCTTTGGGGGGAATCATAAAAAAAATTGTCTCATTGGTGGGTAAAAGGGTATCAAAAGGTTTTTAGAAATGGGGAATTTTAGAGGGGTGAGGCGGGTGGAGGAGGGGGTGGTGTGGAGGAAGGGGGGGTGTGAGGATGAGGGGACGCGCGAAGATTCTAATATGTTTGAAAAGTGGAAATGTGCAGGAGGGGGGTTTTTGGAAGTATTTGGGGGTTATAAACCCAGGTAGAGATTTAGGGGAGTCAAGTTAAATTTGTGACAACAGGGGGGTGTAGCGCAGTGTTTAGAGTTGATCATAGGAGTCAGGGGTCAGTCAATAAGAGGAATTAATTTTAGAGAGGCTATATGATAAAGGGGAAAGCCCCCTGCCCCCCAAAAAGGGCACAATATATTAATTACTGGAGGGTAAGCCTGGAATAAAATTAAAAAAAACCCGGTCCACCCCCCAGGGCCCCCCTGAGGGGTAAGGCTGACAATTGCCCAAAGGGAAAAAACTGTGTTACGGTCCTGAGGTGTTGTGTGGTACAGAGTCAGTCTTTTTCCTTCTGGGTTCTCTTTCCCCTTTAAAAATTGGACAGGGGGAAGGGATGGGGAAGATAAGGAAAAAAAAAGGAAGAAAAACATTGCAAAATGTAGAAGCAAGGCTGAGGCCCCAAAAAGGGTGATCCAGCCTCAGTCTCCGTCTCCCAGGCCCCCCACGACAAAATTGGCCCAAAGGGACAGTGGGTTGGGGAAGAAAGTAGAAACAATCCCAGATAAAAATAACTTAAAACTTGGTAACTTATTACCCCCTCAGTATTTGCTGAAATATTTTTTTCGCAATTTACGACACATGTCATGTAAATAATGAAGATAAGTTGACAAATATAAAAAGTATATAACAGTGTTTTAGATTTTGAAAATAGAATAAAGGTAATAATAATAATAATACATCAAAAGGTAAAAACAATATAAAAAAATTAAAAGATCGTTCTACTTATTTTTGACAGCATAAAAAACCTAGTTTCTTTCTCGTTTAACGGCTTTCTGAGAGTTATCAATTACTGTTCCTACTGCTTTAGCCCTTAATTACACTCAATATCGTCTAAGGCCACCCTAAAGCGGGGTGCAAGGACCGGAGTCGGGGCTGAAGGACTTTTCTTTCTTCTTTGATAGTGTTTCGGACTACTGTCTAGCCTTTATTCCCTTCTTCTTTCTTTCCTCGACGTCCCTCCTCCTTCTTCTTCCTCTGGGTCTGTGGCCGAAGGACGACTCTTTGCGCCAATCGGGTGTTTACTCGCCCATCAACGTCTGCCCAGATTCCTCTAACGAAAGAGGATCCACACAAATATTAGATTAGGAAAAATGTAACAAAAATACGAAAACTATGAAGATTTTCCCGCATCAAAATATACTATACTTGCATGTACATTTAAATTTGATTTTTGTATTTCAATCGGTATTAATACGTAAAAATACCCCCTGTTTACAACTTCTCAACGTCAGCCAACCTCCAGCCGGGAAGACGAAAATTTCCAAAACCAACAGAAGAAAAAGTCCGACCACGTCAGAAATACTAGGGGTAAAAGCTCTTAAAATACATTGCTACCCAAACCGGTATTTATTATTCAACAGTACCCATCACCTGAAAGAGTTCTCGCGGACGACCAGACAGCCCCGCACAGACCAGCGCCGGGAGAGATGGCGATGGCGAGCTCCAAAGGGCCCGAGGACGTGTTGGGCGAGAAGTGGGACCGCTGCGTCGCCGACGCGCTCATCAAGATAGGTGGGCTGGGGCCCTGCCGCTCCTGCGACGGGCGATTGCACCGTCTCTTACGCTTTGGAATGAGTCTTGGTACTTTGGCGGATATTGCTTTGCCATTGCCAGTATTTTATTTATTATTATTTTTTGTAATATGTGTTGCTCCTCCTCCTTTTTTGAGGAATGTGAATTCGGTGTGCTTTTACTCGTGGTAGTTCCTGGATAACGAACATGACATTTTATTTGTTGCTTATCGGGTAATTTCTATAACTTTACAGACCAAGGACTATATATAGGTAACGCTACTGCAGTGTCTATTGCAGGTTAAAGTTAAAATTTCAAAATAAAGCTTCGGGCACAATTTCAATGCATGCAGGAGTACCCACAGGCAGCATACTCAGCCAACACTTTATACATTACACATAAAGACCTTTAAAACCCCATACACACAGACTCACTACCCTCTTGCTGCTGATATGCACCTAATGCGAACTCGACACCGTCTCGAGATGGGAGCATAAATGGTGTATCAAGACTAATGCGACAAAACAAATGTTCTCATTATAAAACCCCGAAAACTTCCTCCTTACATTTACCTTCGATTTCATTTTCATATTGATTCAAAGGCCGCCTTGGCAAGAAGAACCTTACATTCGCTTTTTCGATTTAAAAGGCGGCCCCAGCACAAAGCTGCATCATACAAAACACTAATCAAACCTCTCCTCACATACACATCACTTGCACTCTCACAAACAGCACACACTAACAAGCGCAATCTCCAGCTTGTTCAGAATAAAGCACTCAGATGGGTCTATATGGTAAGTTGGGATCAATTTTTTAAAAACATCTGAACTCCACGAGGAAGTTTCTTTGCTTCCTCTGTACATCGAGTGGCATAGGTTGGTCTGTGAACAGACGACAAACTCCGTGCTTGGCATACCGACTGGCTGGATAAAATCGACCACCATCTTTTGTTCCGGCTGGAGGTCGGGATTAGGCCATGATCTTTTTTCTTTGACATGGGACGAAGAAGTGGATGCATTGTTTTAGGCTCGGCCGTTTCCCTTTTGAAGCCACCTCCTACCCCCTCATTTTTCGTTTTTTTTCCCCTTACCCTAACCCTTTTGTTTGTTTTGTTTTGTTCTGTTTTGTTTTTGTTTGTGTTCTCATTCTGTTTTTTTTTTACCATAGTTTTCTTTTGGTTTGTTGTTTTTTTAAATTTCTTAATAAATAGTTAAACTCCCTTGCTACAGCCCTCGCATCCCTTTTTTAAATAACTTCATATGTCACCTGATTTTTTTGTGACTGCCATACCTTCACCCCCCCTTCCCTCATTATCCTTCGCCTTAGCGGGGAACCAACATCCTTTATCCTCCCCCACCATCCCAATGGTTCCAGCTTCCGGCACGTGACAGTTGCTGCTAGTACTCGTGCCAGGCCCATAAATCCTTTGTCGAAAGGATTTATAAAAAGAAGTGTCACGGCCAGTGATGTTAACCAACTGTGATGTGGCTGCCAGGGCCGTGCCTCTCCGTAACCCCTGCTGCCGACGGGGGGGAACCTTCTGTTGACAGAGGCTGGAATGGCCAACCCCTGACTAGCGATCACCTCCATGCTTCAACCTACTTCAACAGCACGGTTTAGCTGAGGGAAAACCCCCAGGTGCCACAGTCGAGGAGGCCGTGCCCAGAGCACCCCGCAGATAGCGCTAAACTGTTAACTTATAGCCGAGAATCCCACTAATGTTGGCTGTAGTGGGGTCCTGGGCCGCGCACCCTGCCCCACTTCTCACAGAGAACGCCGTGAGCATGTGACCTCCAGTGCGGGCACACGCTCAAGGTCGTAGGGTACCCATACCTTATCCCACCAAGAGATGGCCGGACACCCTCAATGCTCAGACTCATGTGGCGGAGGGGAAGCAAGTGGGGCCCGAGGACACATGCACCGACCACAAAGGATTCAAGATGGCACGGGGCCCACCCTCATTCTTTTCCTCCTTTAAAGAACCCACTACAACTATTACCCAAACTTTACCCTGCGTTAAGCCCCGGCTCCTTTTTCTTCTACTACAATTCATTTCCTCCCCCCCCTATCCTTCCCTTACCCCCATTCTTCCTTCCCACTCTTCCAAACTTTTGTCTTTACGGTGTCTATTGACTAGTTTACGGGAGCCCCGGTGCATGTGAGCAGTGAGGAATTGTCGCTCTACCTAGGCGGGGTTTAAGGCACATGATGCCAGTCTGTCCCATGCCCTCTCCTGCCATGATTACATAGAGGTTTCTTTGTTTTCTTGGGCGGATTTTGGGGTTGGGGATACAGCCCTCTTCATTAGGCAGTAATTGTTGCTGATTTCCCAAGAATTCCACACTGCGCACACATGATTGGAACTCATGGAAAATGGTCTATAGACATAGCTCTACATACCATAAACATAGCCAAAACCCTTTACTAGAAACAGGTTTTATATGAAAATGATGACTCCCCCAAATGCGCTTTTGGAACTCCTTGTTTTGCTCATTCAGGACAACTTGTCCTGACCAGCAGGACAAGGAGCTGCATTTGAAACCTCTAAGGCCTTCATCACCCATATGCAACCAGCTCAAAAGTAAAAAATTCACTATTTTATCATACTGGTGGTCTTGTTTTACAATCAGCATAAGTTTGTAACATCCCCGAATGCATAGATGACTTACCTGCCACTGACAACCATTCAACAACTTTGCTCAGCCAATAAAAAAGAAAGGAGAACTGCAGGGTGAAAACAGATCCCACTCCCACCATAAAGTTATCAGTCTGCAAGGGCCATATAATGACCTACCAATGTCATATGTTTGCCTGCAACTGTCATTGTTTGCATACAAAGGCTATTGTGACATCTTTTCCAGCCTGCCTGCCTGGGAAGGTGGGCGATTTAGATGAAACGAACAGCTTGTCCCAGATGCCAAAGTAGGGGTTCCAAATGATCAAAACCTCATGACTAACTTGTCTAACTTTTTGGACAAGGAGTTCCAAACATAGCATAAGGACATTGTCATAGACAATAAAACTAGTCTCATTAACCCTTTTCCGACGGGTAGTATTCATAGAGGCCGGGGCCTCATAGCCGGGGGCTTATATCGTGTGCGGCATCATGGAGTTGAAACCGTCGGGTTGTTGTTGTGTGATTTTTTTTTTTTATTTTTTTTTTTCTTTTCTTTTCTTTTCTTTTCATGGTAAAAATGAGAGAAAGTGTTAAAACCGACTTAATCACACTTTCAGTGGCAGAAAAATAATCTTTTGCCGTGATTGTAACAAAAAAAGAAAACTCATGGCATATCCACACATACACTATGGCATGTGCATACGTGCCCCCAGCAGATGGTCCCGCCATGCCATGGCATGTGTGTACATGCCACCCATCGGCAAAGGGTTAACCCATTCCCGATTGGTTGCATGGCGGGACTGTCTGCCGGGGGCATGTATGTACATGCCATGGTGTATGTATGGACATGCCATGAGTTATTTTTTGTTACAATCACAGCAAAATATTATTTTTCTGCCACTGAAATTGTGATTAAGTCGTTTTTAACACTTTCTCATTTTTACTATGCAAAAAAAAAAAAAAAAAGACAAACCGACGATTTCAACTCCATGATGCCGCACACTGCTTATTTTATTCAGACTATAGACTGAATAATGACCAACTATGGAGTCTATATAACAACAAAAATACCCTTCAGTCTCGATTTATCAGGAAGTTTGGCAAGTAGAGACTTTAAAAGATAATGAAAACTGAAAATACAACATATCTTCGTAGTATTACAAAGAAACGGCATGGGATGCTAGGGCGACGATATAAGCCCCTGGCAGCGAGGCCGGGCCACTATGAATACTACCGGTCGGGAAAGGGTTAATAGTGAAATGAAGAAAACGTGATAAATGCCTCGCCGTGACATTGAACAATTTATCTGTGTTGACACCACATAAACTCGGTTAATTTTGTGATTTACCATATATTTTTCTAGTGATACTTGTGTTTTGATTGATCTTGTCCTTTTTCCTGTCACAAGTGTATGGCTTTCAAGTAATACCACCTTTCAAGCTATGCCTACCCCAATGAGCTTTGAGGACCCGTTGGAAATCATCATTGTTTCAAATGAGGTGAAATTTAACAAAATCACATCAGAAAATTAGTGAACAAGCACACAGACATTAGTCAGTGACAGCAGCAATGGTGGCTGGGAGTGACAACCAAGAGGTGCTGAGTAGTTCTGTTAATAATAATGTTGTATCTAGTCCTACATCCATAACCCGTTACTTATTACTTATGTAATAGTTGTTACTGCAAGCTTAGATTATTTGAGGCTGTTTGACTCCATGTTTATATTCCCCTTCATTTGCCATGCTTGCAGCTTCTATTATTTTCTTTTCATTCAGTCCTTATATCACTTACCCGCTTCTAGTCTGGTAGATGTCCTACTTCATGCATGGGTGGTTTCTGTGGGAAGTTTTGATTCATCTCTACCAGAAAAATGTTTTCTTTACAGATTTAAATATGAAAGTTTGAATAAGGGGCCTCGATAATTTAGAGTTGAAGGTGCTAAGAAGACTTTTTCTAAAGTACTTCAAAAGTTCCAAACAGAGTGGTAATCATCTCACTCCTGCAATGGAATTGTCTTGGATTGCATGCCTCCTGGGAGGAATTGTGCAGTCTTGCTGCTCGATTCTCTTCTGTATATTTCTCAGAGACAATGTTTGGGGATGCTGCCCCACCTGGTCCTTGTGGTTTTCATGCATTTTACTCTGCCCCATTCCCCAAGCACCCTTGCCTGGGGAATGGGGAAGGTGAATGTTTACCATTCACCTTATATGGTACTTAGAAAAAGGCAATTACCTAACTCCGGTACAAGATGGCTTTAGAAAGATGCATTCTTCTGCGGATGCCCTTTTATCCCTAGAATCCTCTGTCTGAACAGCCTTTCCTTCTCACCAACACCATGTCACAGAGTTGTTTGATCTTGAGAAGTCATATGACACAACCTGGCATCATGGAGTTTAACTTAATTTGTATAAGTTTGGCATGTATAGTAATCTATCTATTTTTATCCAGCAGTTTTTATATACTCAGTTTTTAAGAGTACATATTGTGAATGTGTTGTCTAAAGTTTATCTTTGAAGAAGAGTGTGCTTCAAGGGACTATATGTATAATATATATGTGTGTGTGTGTGTGTATAGTATATATGGATATATATTATATGTATATGTATAGGTATATGTTATATAATATATATATAATATATAAAAAATAATATATAATATATATATATATAATATATATAAATTTTTAGTATATTACATACACAGGTATAATTTATAATATATATATATATATTATATATATAAGATATATATAATATATAAAATATATATATACACATGTATATATTTATATATTTTTATATATATATAATACACATGTATATATATATATATATATATAATATATATATATATATATATAGATATATATATAGAATATATATATAGATATATATATAGATATATATATATATATTATATAAGATATATAAATAGATATTAGATATAAAATTATAGAAAATATATAGATATATTAGATATATATATAGATATAAAAATATATATATATATGTATATATAAAAAATATATGTATTATATAAAAAATTATATTATGTATATTATATATATATATTTTGTTTATATATATTTTTTATATATATATTTTTAAAATATATTAATTATATATAAATATATGTTTTTAATATTTTTTATATATATTTATATTTTATAATATATTTTATAT
>NC_051393.1:355320-377764 GCF_015228065.2 Penaeus monodon
TATTTATATATATATATAATATAATATATTATAAATATTATAATATTAAATATTTATATATATATTTATATTTTTATATCTATATATATATATATATTATATAAAATATATATATATTATATATATTTTTTATATATATATAATTTTAAAAATTTAATTAAAATTATATATATATATAAAATATAAAATAAATATATATATATATTTTATATATTAAAATATATATACTATTAACATATAATAATATATATAATATTTTAACATATAAAATATATTTATATATACTTTATTCCATTTATATACCCTATTTTACATATATATATTTCATATATAATTTCTTTTTATATATACACACACTTATATATAACATAAAATTATATAAAAATATATAACAATATACTATATATGTGGGTGTGTAAAAGTTATATATATATATATTATATATATATATTATATAAAATATATAATATAAATATATAATAAATATCTATATATATAATATATATCCTATATAATATTTTAATATATCTATTATAAATTAATTATATACAATATATATCATATATAAAAATTATATATAATTATACATATAATTATATATATACACACAAAAATTAATATATAAATATATATGAAAATATTATACATATATTGTATATATAATTAATATTTTAATTATAAATATGTGTTATAATATATATATATATTTTATGTATATCTATATATATATATAAATTTTTGTATATATATATATATATATGTGTATTTATATATATAATATATATATATACAATATATATAATATATTATATATATATATTATATATATATATATAACATATATAATATATATATATTTTATATATATATATATATATATATATATATATTATATATACATATTTATATATATAATATATTATTTTATATTATACTATATATATTATAATATGTATATATATACATATTATAGTATATATGTTATAAAATATATATATATATATTATTATATATATATATATATATAATTGTATATATATATTTTATATTATATATTTGTTTATATATATTTCTATATATATATATATATATATATATATTATATATATATAATTGTATATATATATATGGGGCCGCGGTGGCCGAATGGTTAGAGTGTTGGACTCAGGACTGTCACGACGGCAATTTGAGTTCGAGGGTTCGAGTCCCCGGGCCGTCGCGTTGTTTCCTTTGGGAAAGGGAAACTTCACCTCGATTGCCTGCCTAGCCCTGGGTGGCCAAGCCAACTCAAGTCAGTGCTGGGTAAATAGTGATGGTGACTCGATAAAAACACCGGGCGGAAGGCAATGGCAAACCACCGCTCTAAATTGC
Source organism: Penaeus monodon (assembly GCF_015228065.2). Taxonomy (NCBI): domain Eukaryota; kingdom Metazoa; phylum Arthropoda; class Malacostraca; order Decapoda; family Penaeidae; genus Penaeus; species Penaeus monodon. The sequence continues at coordinate 356,692 of NC_051393.1, forward strand.
TAAGAAAAAATCATGGAAGCCCATGATCGTCAAGGCCGCGGTGGGCGAATGGTTAGAGCGTCGGACTCAAGACTGTCGGCAATCTGAATTCGAGGGTTCGAGTCACCGACCGCCGCGTTGTTCCCTTGGGCAAGAGACTTCACCTTGATTGCCTACCTAGCCACTGGGTGTCCAAGCCAGCCCAAGTCAAGTGCTGGTCCCAAAGCCCGGATAAATAGAGAGAATGATTACCTAAAAAGGTACCACCGGCACTCTCTGTGAAAAGGAACTGGGGACCCTATCACGTACTCACTCCAAGAGCATCACATGAAAACTTCAATCAAGTATCATGCTGTGACCACGGCGGCTCAGATATGAACCTACCGTTAAAAGATAAAGAAGATATATATATATATGTGTATATATATATATATATATATATATATATATATATATATGTATATGTTTTTATATATATATATATATATATATATATATATATATATATATATATGTATGTATGTATGTATATATATATATATAATTATTATATATATAAAATATATATATATTTATATATATATAATTTATATATATATATTTATATATATATATTTATATATATTTATATATATATATTTATATATATTTATATATAATGTAGTAATATTATATGTATATATATATGTATATATATATGTATATTTTAATGTATTATATATATATATAATATATAAAATTAAATGTATATATATATATGTATGTATGTATGTATGTATGTATGTATGTATGATATGTAAATTAACATATGTATTTATATAATGTATATATATACATAGAAATATATATAAATGTATTATATATATATATATATATAATATATATACATTTATAAATACACATGTTAATTTACATATTGTACATATACATATATATATTATAAAATATAATATATATATATATATATATATATATATATATATATATATATAGGGAGGGAGGGAGGGAGGGAGAGGGAGAGGGAGAGGGAGAGGGAGAGGGAGAGGGAGAGGGACGAGGGAGAGGGGAGAGGGGGAGAGGGAGAGGGGAGAGAGAGAGAGAAGAGAGAGAGAGAGAGAAGGAGAGAGAGAGAGAGAGAGAGAGAGAGAGAGAGAGAGGGAACTCTTCCTTGTGGGAGACCATATTAAATAAAAGATGAGATTGTTGAGGAGAAAAAATTGACTCAGTGTGGGTTATGATAATGAAGCGAGTTGTGAGTGCCATATTGTGATGTCATCATATCCCATATATAATGGCATCATAATATGGCACTCACAACTCACTTCATTATCAAAACTCACTTCATTATCACAACCCACACTCGGAAGGTTCGATTATAAAGGAAAAATTTAATAATTACACCCACATTCCGTCGTATACCATAAGATGATAGCTCTTTCAGACTGTGGTATCTGCATGTAGTGTCATATGTCTTTTCCCAGTCAAAGAAAATGGCTAATACTAAGTTTTGGTTATTTAATTTTCTATATGTGCCAGACGTTTGGCTGTGCTTTGAGAATAACAGAATCCAAATTTGGATGAAGATAGAAGACCAAATATTGTTGAAGATTGTCAGTAAAAAGGATAAGGAGACAGATAGGAGATGTGTAGCATACAGTAATGAATGTCATGAGGACCTTCACGTGTATTGTGGCATGACTATTAGGCAGAAAGGAGCTCAGTAGGGGAGAAGAAGGCACTGTAGGGTTCTGTAGAGGATAAGCAGATAGAGATGGGAATGTGTTCCTTGATTGTTTTAACCCTTTCCCGACGGGTGGTATTCATAGTGGCCCCAGCCCCACTGCCAGAGGCTCATATCGTCACCCTAGCATGTGCTACCACTCATGCCCAATACCAGCATCCCTTGCCTTTTCTTCGTAATACTAAGAACCTATGTTGTATTTTCAGTATTATTATTTTCTAAGGTCTCTATTTGCCATAATTCCTGATAAATCAAGACTATAGGATAATTTTGTTGTTATATAGACTCCATAGTTGATCATTATTCGCTCTTTAGTCTGAATAAAATAAGCAGTGTGTGGTATTATGGAGTTGAAACCCTAGGTTTTGTTGTATTTTCTTTTGCATTTTTTTTTTCCAAGTTATTTTATAAGATAAACTTTAGTTTCAACAGGTTTATATTATCACTTACATATAGATATAATTTTATGTTCATTGTTTTTATAAATACTCCCCCCACCCCCAAAAAAAAAATACATATCGGTATTTTCACGGGGTTTTACATCATCACTTCGTGAATACTATATATATCTCTGGCCAATGTAGTCGATTACCAATGTAATTTTTTTACACTAACAAAAAATAAACTCATGGTATGGCTATATATACACCATGGCATGTATGTACATGCCACCGGCATGCCATGGCATGTACGTACATGCCACCTGTCGGGAAAGGATTAATAGGATGGAACTGGGAAGAAAGGTGAGAGCCACTACTGACCTGGCTGAAATATGTAGTAAGTACAAAAGCAACTTGTAAAGTTCAGAATGAGATTGTTACGGATGTGGAGGACTGGGGCAGGATCAGGGGAATGTTTCCCTGAGAGTTTATAGATTCTACAACATAATGTAGAAATAGGTGTAGAGGAGGTAATTGTGGAGACGTAATTTTGCCAGCTAGTTTTAATTGAGATTTGGATTGTGCTACATAGTTTATCTGATGCTATTTTAAAATTTACAAACGCTGGTGTGTGGCTGGGGTATGACTCCATGCCACACACTTCAATCGAAGTGCATTGGAGCATTCAGTTTTCCACCATGGAACACATTTTGGTATGTATGGTCAGGAACTTCAGGAAATGGATATGAAGGCAGCACACAGAATGGTGATTGTGAAACAGGAAAGCATGTCTGATGTGAAAGAGAAGGAAGAGGGAGAATAGAGAGAGAGGTAAAAGTATGCCAGTCTGCTCTATCAAAGAACCAACATAGAGGGTTGGGGAGCAGTCATAGGAAGGAGAGAGGAGAATAGGGAAGTGATCACTATAAGGAAAGTGATCCAGAACTGACTAATTAAAGTCAAGATGAAGGGAAGGAGAGCAAAAAGAATGGTTATGGCATATAAAGGTTTGAGTGTGAATGTCGAAGTGGGTGGGGCGATCTGAGTTGAGAAGGATAAAGTCAGTCTTAGAAAGAAACCATTCTAGGAAACGGCCTCAGAAAGTAGTGGTTGAGTCTCTCTAAAGAGTGTGGTGACAGTTGAAATTGCCTACTATAAGGAAGGGTGATTGAAGTTGACAGAGTAAAGTTTCAAAGGCATTAAATTCATTGGGAAGAGAACGAGAAAAGTAAACTGAAACAACTGTGATCCAAAGGACAAGAAGATGCGTATAATTGTGCAAGGGACAGTGGTTTGGAAGGGAGGTATGGTGTATGATGTTTTTTTGATGGATGAGTATAGACAAGATAGAGAGTGAAGGGATATTAAATGATAATTTATAAGCAGTACTGGATGTGTTCTGAAGATTTCTTGGAGACAGATAATGGATGGGTTGTAGGAGGATATGAGGTACGAAGGCCAGGTCAGTGAGAACGGAAACCTTGAATGTTCCACTGTAAAACAGTCATTGTGGATCAATCATGACAGTAGAGATGATGTCTGAGAAATAGGAGTACCTGGGGATTGAGGTTGGGGATCAGAGGAAGTGGGTGAAGGTGTATTATCAGGGTCATCAGGGAAGGTGGGAGCCAGGTAAGGACATTTTGACAAAAGAGACAAAGGAGGGAGTGTTAGGGATAGCAGGGAAGGAGGGGGTTTTGATGTGGGAGGAGGAAAGGATAGGGTACGTTGGGAGGGAGTAGAGGGAAGAGGGTAGGGGAACACGAGGAGGAGGAGGATGGGTGTTGGCGGCCACTTTGAATGTAGCCAGAACAAGATTGGAGAAACTGCAGAATGGATGAGAGAGAGGAACTTTCTCGAGTCTTACTTAGGAAGTTTCTAATGTCCTCAAGGGTTTCTGGAGGGGATTTGGGTGGGGAGGTTTGGGAAACAAAAGATTTTTTATGAGGAGGTGAAGAGAAGAAGTATCTGAGGAGTAAAAGATGTAGATGTGGGAGGGGATGTGTTTGAAGACAATGGCAAGGAACATTTGGATTGACTGGTGCGGTAGATACATCAAGGAATAGGGAGAGACACAGAGGGAGTTGTAGATATTGGAGTATCTGGATTTAGTATGGAAAAAGGATTTGACTGGAAGAAAGGGGAAGTAGAGGCGGAAAGTTGAGGAGTAAGGGGAAGTGGTACTGAGGAAGATGTAGAGATTACTTGGGTAGAGAGGATAAGAGTAGAGTGAAGAATAGTATTAGAGTAAGGAGTGATTGAAAAACCTTGACAGCATGCTCTCTGTCTGGTCTCTCATAGAGTGAGGCAAAGTTTGTATCTGAGAATTGCTACTTCAGACTCAAACTTGTAGGCAGGGCTTCCCCTATAAAATATATTACAGGAGTCACTGCAATTAGCACATTTACAGGATTGTGCAGGGCAGTTTGAAATGACATGACCAGGTAGGGCACAAATATGGCAGCAGGTTGTAGAGCCAACATTTCTGACATGGAATGGGTGGGGGGTTGATATAGTCTGACAGGGCAAGATTCTCCTCCCATACAGACCTTATGAGGAAGGTCATGTCTACAAAAGGTAATCTTGGCATGGAGGAGTTGTGTAACACTGTACTGCTACTGCATTGTAGTCAGCTAGGCAGGCAAATAGGTTGTCTTCACAGTCTGACTAATCTTTGTTGTAGATGGGGCAATCAGCTGGGGAGATGAAAACAGTTCCAGTACATGTACTAAGGGAGGAGTGGGGTTGGGCAGGAATAGCTTTGCCAGTGAGGTCAACCAGAGTAGATAGAGCATGGGTTTGAGACTCAGATGTAACTATGACAAGGTGTGAGTGGAAGGAAACTTTGCCTACTTATTTTTAGAGGTACTGTTATTACCAAGGTAAGAGGCTGTTGGGGGAATCATAAAAATCTGTCTCATTTGGCTGGGCTAAATAGGGTATTCAAAAGGTTTGTAGAAGTGGGAATTGTAGAGGGGTGAGGTCGGGTGGAGGAGGGAGTGGTGTGGAGGAAGGGAGTGGTGTGAGGATGAGGGCACTGCGACTGAAGAGTTCTAATATGTTTGAAAGTGAAGACAATTGTGCAGGAGGTGGGTTGGAAGATATTGGGAGTTATAACCTAGGTAGATGATTTAGGATGAGTCAAGTTAAGTTTGTGACAATCAGGGGGGTGTAGCAGCAGTGTTCAGAGCTATGATCATAGGAGTCAGGGGTCAGTCAATCAGAGGAATTAGATTCAGAGAGGCTATATGATAAAGGGACAAGCCTCCATGCCCCTAATAAGGGCACAATATATTAATTACTGGCCAGGGTAAGCCTGGAATAAGTTAAGAAACCAGGTCCACCCCTCAGGGCCCCCATGAGGGGTAAGGGCTAGACAATTTGCCAAGGGAAGACTGTGCTTACGGCTCCCTGAGGCTGTTTGTGATTGGTACAGAGTCAGTCTTTCTTCCTTCTGGCATGTCTCTTACCCCTTAAGAATTGGACAGGGGAAGGGATGGGGAAGATAAGGAAAAGCAAGGTAAGAAAAGACATTGCAAAATTAGTAGAAGCAAGGGCTGAGGCCCAAGGTAAGGCTGATCCCCAGCCTCAGTCTCCGTCTCCCAGGCCCCCACGACAACATTGGCCAAGGGACAGTGGGTTGGGGAAGAAAGTAGAAGCTAATCCCAGATAAAAAGTAACTTAAAACTTGGTAACTTATTACCCTCTCATGTATTTGCTGAAATATTTTTTTCGCATATTTACGACTACATTGTCATGTAAATAATGAAGATAAGTTGACAAATATAAAAAGTATATAACAGTGTTTTAGACTTTGAAAATAGAATAAAGGTAATAATAATAATAATACATCAAAAAGGTAAAACAATATAAAAAACATTAAGATCGTTTCTACTTATTTTTGACAGCATAACAAACCTAGTTTCTTTCTCGTTTAACTGGCTTTCTGAGAGTTATCAATTACTGTTCCTACTGCTTTAGCCCTTAATTACACTCAATATCGTCTAAGGCCACACCTAAAGCGGGTGCAAGGACCGGAGTCTGGGCTGAAGGACTTCTTCTTTCTTCTTTGATAGTGTTTCGGACTACTGTCTAGCCTTTATTCCCTTCTTCTTTCTTTCCTCGACGTCCCTCCTCCTTCTTCTTCCTCTGGGTCTGTGGCCGAAGGACGACTCTTTTCGCGCCAATCGGGTGTTTACTCGCGATCAACGTCTGCCTCAGATTCCTCTAACGAAAGAGGATCCACACAAATATTAGATTAGGAAAATGTAACAAAAATACGAAAACTATGAAGATTTTCCCGCATCAAAATATACTATTTACTTGCATGTACATTTAAATTTGATTTTTGTATTTCAATCGGTATTAATACGTAAAAATACCCGTGTTTACAACTTCTCAACGTCAGCCAACCTCCAGCCGAGAAGACGAAAATCCACACCAACAGAAGAAAAAGTCCGACCACGTCAGAAATACTATGGATAAAAGCTCTTAAAATACATTGCTACCCAACCGGTATTTATTATTCAACAGTACCCATCACCTGAAAGAGTTCTCGCGGACGACCAGACAGCCCCCGCACAGACCAGCGCCGGGAGAGATGGCGATGGCGAGCTCCAAGGCCGAGGACGTGTTGGGCGAGAAGTGGGACCGCTGCGTCGCCGACGCGCTCATCAAGATAGGTGGGCTCGGGCTGCCGCTCCTGCGACGGGCGATTGCACCGTCTCTTACGCTTTGGAATGTAGTCTTTGGTACTTTGGCGGATATTGCTTTGCCATTGCCAGTATTTTTATTTATTATTATTTTTTGTAATATGTGTTGCTCCTCCTCCTTTATTGAGGAATGTGAATTCGGTGTGCTTTTACTCGTGGTAGTTCCTGGATAACGAACATGACATTTTATTTGTTGCTTATCGAGGTAATTTCTATAACTTTACAGACCAAGTGACTATATATAGGTAACGCTACTGCAGTGTCTATTGCAGGTTAAAGTTAAAATTTCAAAATAAAGCTTCGGGCACAATTTCAATGCATGCAGGAGTACCACAGGGCAGCATACTCAGCCCAACACTTTATACATTACACATAAATGACCTTTAAAACCCCATACACACAGACTCACTATCCTCTATGCTGCTGATATGCACCTTAATGACGAACTCGACACCGTCTCGAGATGGGAGCATAAATGGTGTATCAAGACTAATGCGACAAAAACAAATGTTCTCATTATAAAACCACGAAAACTTCCTCCTTACATTTACCTTCGATTTCATTATCATATTGATTCAAAGGCCGCCTTGGCAAGAAGAACCTTACATTCGCTTTTTCGATTTAAAAGTGCGGCCCCATGCACAAAGCTGCATCTATACAAAACACTAATCAAACCTCTCCTCACATACACATCACTTGCACTCTCACAAACAGCACACACTAACAAGCGCAATCTCCAGCTTGTTCAGAATAAAGCACTCAGATGGGTCTATATGGTAAGTTGGGATCAATTTATTAAAACATCTGAACTCCACGAGGAAGCTTCTTTGCTTCCTCTGTACATCGAGTGGCATAGGTTGGTCTGTGAACAGACCGACAAACTCCGTGCTTGGCATACCGACTGGCTGGATAGACTCGACACCATCTTTTGTTCCGGCTGGAGGTCGGGATTAGGCCATGATCTTTTTTCTTTGACATGGGACGAAGAAGTGGATGCATTGTTTTAGGCTCGGCCGCTTCCTTTGAAGCCACCTCCTACTCCCTCATTTTTCGTTTTTTCCCCTTACCCCTAACCCTTTTGTTTGTTTTGTTTTGTTCTGTTTTGTTTTTGTTTGTGTTCTCATTCTGTTTCTTTTTTACCATAGTTTTTCTTTTGGTTTGTTGTGTTTTTAAATTTCTTAATAAATAGTTAAACTTCCCTTGCTACAGCCCTCGCATCCCCATTTTTAAATAACTTCATATCGTCACCTGATGTTTTGTGACTGCCATACCTCACCCCCTCTTCCTCATTATCCTTCGCCTTAGCGTGGAACCAACATCCTTTATCCTCCCCCACCATCCCACTGGTTCCAGCTTCCGGCACGTGACAGTTGCTGCTAGTACTCGTGCCAGGACCATAAATCCTTTGTCGTAAGGATTTATGAAAGAAGTGTCACGGCCAGTGATGTTAATCCAACTGTGATGTGGCTGCCAGGGCCGTGCCTCTCCGTAAGCCCTGCTGCCGACGAGGGGGAACCTTCTGTTGACAGAGGCTGGAATGGCCAACCCCTGACTAGCGATCACCTCCATGCTTCAACCTACTTCAACAGCACGGTTTAGCTGAGGGATAACCCAGGTGCCACAGTCGAGGAGGCCGTGCCCAGAGCACACCGCAGATAGCGCCTAAACTGTTAACTTATAGCCGAGAATCCCACTAATGTTGGCTGTAGTGGGGTCCTGGGCCGCGCACCCTGACCCACTTCTCACGAGAACGCCGTGAGCATGTGACCTCCAGTGCGGGCACACGCTCAAGGTCGTAGGGTACCCATACCTTATGCACCAAGAGATGGCCGGACACCCTCAATGCTCAGACTCATGTGGCGGAGGGGAAGCAAGTGCGCCCGAGGACACATGCACCGAACACAAAGGATTCAAGATGGCACTGGGCCACCCTCATTCTTTTCCTCCTTTCAAAGAACCCACTACAACTATTACCCCAAACTTTACCCTGCGTTAAGCCCCGGCTCCTTTTTCTTCTACTACAATTCATTTTCCTCCCCCCCCCTATCCTTCCCTTATCCCCCATTCTTCCTTCCCACTCTTTCCAAACTTTTGTCTTTACGGTGTCTATTGACTAGTTTACAGGAGCTCCGGTCGCATGTGAGCAGTGAGGAATTGTCGCTCTACCTAGGCAGGGTAAGGCACATGATGCCAGTCTGTCCCATGCCCTCTCCTGCCATGATTACATAGAGGATTCTTTGTTTTCTTGGGCGGGATTTTGGGGGTTGGGGATACAGCCCTCTTCATTAGGCAGTAATTGTTGCTGAGTTCAAGAATTCCACACTGCGCACACATGATTGGAACTCATGGAAAAATGGTCTATAGACATAGCTCTACGATACCATAAACATAGCCACAACCTTACTAGAAACAGGTTTTATATGTAAATGATGACTGCCCCAAATGCTGCTTTTGGAACTCCTTGTCTTGCTCATTCAGACAACTTGTCCTGACCAGCAGGACAAGGAGGCTGCATTTGAAACCTCTAAGGCCTTCATCACCCATTATGCAACCAGCTCAAAAGTAAACATTCACTATTTTATCATACTGGTGGTCTTGTTTTACAATCAGCATAAGTTTTGTAACATCCCCGAATGCATAGATGACTTACCTGCCACTGACAACCATTCAACAACTTTGCTCAGCCAATAAAAAAGAAAGGGAGAACTGCATGGTGAAAACAGATGCACATGCACCATAAAGTTATCAGTCTGCAAGGGCCATATAATGACCTACCAATGTCATATGTTTGCCTGCAACTGTCATTGTTTGCATACAAAGGCTATTGTGACATCTTTTCCAGCCTGCCTGCCTGGGAAGGTGGGCGATTTAGATGAAACGAACAGCTTGTCCCAGATGCCAAAGTAGGGGTTCCAAATGATCAAGAAAGGGGGAATAACCCAGAAAAGAATGGTTGATTGTGAAAAAACAAAGGGGGTTGGGGGGGGATGTAAAAAAGGGCAGGAGGTTTAATAAAAGGAGGGGGGTTAAAAGGTAGGGCGGCCCGTTTTTAAAAGGAACCAAAAAAAGAAGGGGGGGGGGGGTTTTTTTTGGGGGGGGGACGTCATAGGAGGAGAGGGAGAATAGGGAAGTGATCATAAAAGGGAAAAGGATCCGAACTGACTAATTAAAGTAAAGATGAAGGGAAGGAAGCAAAAAGAAGGGTTTGGCTTTAAAAAGGGTTTGAGTGTAATGTCGAAGGGGGGGGCGATCTGAGTTGGAAGGAAAAAGTGTCTTAGAAAAAACCATTTAGGAAAACGGCCTCAAAAAAGTAGTTTTTGAGTCTCTCTAAAGAGTTGGTGACGTAAAATTTGTATTAAGGAAGGGTGTTTAAAGTTACAGAGTAAAATTTTAAAAGGTTTAAAATTTCATTGGGAAGAGAAGAGAAAGAAACTAAACAACTGTGTCCAAAGGACAAGAAGATGCGTATAATTGTGAAAGGGGACAGTTTTTGGGAAAGGGAGGTATGGTGAGATGTTTTTTGATGGATGAGTATAGAAAGATAGAGGGGAAAGGGATATTAAATGAAAATTTTAACAGTACTGGATGGTTCGAAGTTTTCTTGGAGACGAAAATGGATGGGTTGTGGGGAGGATATGAGTACGAGGCCGGTCATGAGAAGGGAAACTAAATGTTCCCGGGTAAAACGTCATTGTGGATCAATCATGACAGTAGAATGATCTGAAAATAGGAGTCCCTGGGGTTTGAGGTTGGGGATCGGGGAAGTGGGGAAGGTATTATCGGGGTCATCAGGGAAGGGGGAGCCAGGTAAGGGAAATTTTTGACAAAAGAGACAAAGGAGGAGTTTTAGGGATAGCAGGGAAGGAGGGGGTTTTGATGTGGAGGGGGAAAGGATGGGGTCGTTGGGGGGGAGTAGGGGGAAAAGGGGGGTAGGGAACCGAGGGGGAGGAGGATGGGTGTGGGGGCCCACTTTGAATGTACCCAGAAAAATTTTGGAGAAACTGCAGAATGATGAGAGAAGGAACTTTCTCGAGTTTACTTGGGAAAAGTTTTAATGTCATCAAGGTTTCTGGGGGGGATTTGGGTGGGGAGGTTGGAAAACAAAAGATTTTTATGAGGAGGGAAGAAAGACAGGTATCTGAAGTAAAAATGTAATGTGGGGGGGGTGTTTGAGACAAGGCAAGGAACATTTGGATTGACTGGTGGGGTAAACAAAAGGGAATAGGGAGGACAAGGGGGGTTGAAAATTTTGGGAGTATCGGGAAATTTAGTAGGGAAAAAGGTTTTGACGGAAGAAAGGGGAAGTAGAGGGGAAATTTGAGGAGAAGGGGGAAGTGGTATGAGGAAGATGAGAGATTATTGGGGTAGAGAGGATAAGAGTAGATGAAGAAAGTTTTAGAGTAGGAGGTTTGAAAAACCTTGACAGCATGCTCTCTGTCTGGTCTTCATAGAGGAGGGAAAAATTTTGTATCGAAATTTGCTATTTCGACTCAAACTTGTAGGCGGGTTTTTCCCCTAAAAAATATATTACGGGAGTCACGAAATTTGAAATTTTACAGGATTGTGCAGGGCTTTTTGAAAGACTGACAGGTAGGCACAAAATGGCAGCAGGTTGTAGAGCCAACATTCTGACTGGAATGGGGGGGGGGTTGATTAGTCTGACGGGGCAAATTCTCCCCCCATAAGACCTTATGAGGAAGGTGTTTTACAAAAGGTAATCTTGGCATGGGGAGTTGGTAACATGTACTGCTACGCATTTTATCGCTAGGCAGGCAAATGGTTGCTTACAGTTGTAATCTTTGTTTGAGGGGGGCAATCACGGGGGAGATAAAAAACAGTTCCAGTACAGTACTAAGGGGGGAGGGGGGTTTGGGGCAGGAATAGTTTTTGCCAGTGAGGAAACCCAGAGTAGATAGAGCATGGTTTGAGCTAGAGTAACTATGAAAGGGTTGGGGGGAAGGAAATTTTGCCTATTATTTAGAGGTACTGTTATTCCCAAGGTAAGAGGCGTTGGGGGAATATAAAAACGTCTCTTTGGCGGGCTAAATAGGGTTTTAAAAAGGTTTGTAGAAGTGGGAATTGGGGGGGTGAGGTGGGTGGAGGGGGGGAGTGGTGTGGGGAAGGGAGTGGTGTGGGATGAGGCCTGCGACTAAAGATTCTAAATGTTGAAAGTGAAGACAATTGTGCAGGGGGGGGTTTGGGAAAATATTTGGGGGTTTAACCTAGGTAGATGATTTAGGATGAGTCAAGGTTTAATTTTTTGAAAAAGGGGGGGGTAGCAGCGTGTTCGAGCTATGATCATAGGGAGGGTCAGCAATCAGGGAATTGATTCAGAGAGGCTATATGATAAAGGGACAAGCCTCCCTGCCCCTAATAAGGGCACAAAAATATTAATTACGGCCGGGGGGAAGCTGGGAAAAAGTTTAAAAAACCCGGTCCCCCTCAGGGCCCCCCTGAGGGGTAAGGGCTAGACAATTTGCCAAGGGAAAAACGTGCTTACGGGTCCCTGAGGTGTTTGTGATTGGTACAAGTCAGTCTTTTTTCCCCTTCGGATTTCTTACCCCTTAAGAATTGGACAGGGGGAAGGATGGGGGAAAATAAGGAAAAGCAAGGGAAAAAAAGACATTTCAAAATTTGTAGAAGCAAGGGTGGGGCCCAAGGTAAAGGGTGATCCCCAGCCTCAGTCTCCGTCTCCCCGGCCCCCCCGACAAACATTGGGCCCGGGACTGGGTTGGGGAAGAAAAAAGTAATCCCAGTAAAAGAACTTAAAACTTTGGGAAATTATTTCCCTCTCATGTATTTGCTGAAAAATTTTTTTTTTTTTTTGCATATTTTCGACTACATTGTCATGTAAATAAAGAAGATAAGTTTACAAATTAAAAAAGTATATAACAGGTTTAGATTTGAAAAAGAATAAAAGGAATAATAATAATATACATCAAAAAGGTAAACAATATAAAAAAAAATAAGTCGTTTCACTTATTTTTTTACAGCTAACCAAACCCAGTTTCTTTCTCGTTTAACGGCTTTTTGAGAGTTATCAATTTCTGTTCCTACTGCTTAGCCCTTTAATTAATCAAAATTTGTCTAGGCCACCTAAAGCGGGTGCAAGGACCGGAGTCTGGGTGAAGGATTTTCTTTCTTCTTTGATGTGTTTCGGACTACTGTCTAGCCTTTTTTTCCCCTTTTTTTTCTTTCCTCGACGTCCCCCCTCCTTTTTTCCCCTGGGTCTGTGGCCGAAGGACGATCTTTCGCGCCAATCGGGGGGTTTACTCGCGATAAAAGTTGCCCAGATTTCCCCTAAAAAAGAGGGTCCACACAAAAAATAGATTAGGAAAAAAAAAAAAAAAAAATAAAAACTATGAAGATTTTCCCCCATCAAAAATCTATTTACTTATGTACATTTTTAAATTTTTTTTGTATTTCAATCGGTATTAATACGTAAAAAAAAAGTGTTTACAAATTCTCAACGTCAGCCCAACCCCCAGCCCGGGAAAACGAAAATCACACCAACAGAAAAAAAAGTCCGACCACGTCAAAAACTGGATAAAAACCTTAAAAACATTGCTACCCAACCGGGATTTATTTTTAACAGACCCATCACCTGAAAAAGTTCTCGGACACCAGACAGCCCCCCCAGACCGCGCCGGGAGGATGGGGAGGCAGCTCCAAGGCCGAGGCGGTTGGGGGAGAAGGGGACCCCTGGTCGCCGACCGTCATCAAGATAGGGGCTCGGGCTGCCGCTCCTCGCGGGCGATTGCACGTTCCCTTTCGCTTTGGAATGTAGTCTTTTTGGGACTTTGGCGGATATTGCTTTCCTTGCCATATTTTTTTTTATTATTAAATTTTTTTTAATATGTTTGCCCTTCCTTATTGAGGAAAGTGAAATTTGGTGTGCTTTTTCTCGTGTAGTTTCCTGGTAAAGACTGACATTTTATTTTTTTGCTTATCGAGGTAATTTTTATTTAAATTTACGACCAAGTGACTATATATAGGTAACGCTACTGCGTTCTATTTCAGGTTAAAATTAAAATTTCAAAAAAAAAGCTTCGGGCACAATTTCAATGCATGCAGGAGTACCACGGGGGCATACTCAGCCAACACTTTAAATTTCAAAAATGACCTTAAAACCCCATACACACAGACTCCTATCCTCTATGCTGTGTTGCCCTAATGCGAACTCGACCGCTCGAGATGGGACTAAAGGTGTATCAAGAATAAAGCGCAAAAAAAAAATGTTCTCATTATAAAACCAGAAAAACTTTCCCCCTTTTCATTTACCTTCGATTTCATTTTCATATTGATTCAAAGGCCGCCTTGGCAAGAAGAACCTTACATCGCTTTTTTGATTTAAAAGTGCGGCCCCATGCACAAAACGCATTATACAAAAAAAAAAATCAAAAACCCCTCCTCACATACACTCACTTTCACTTCACAAAAAAGGCCCCACTAACAAGCCAATTCCAGCTTGTTCAGAAAAAAAGCATAGATGGGTCAAAAGGGGAAGTTGGGATCAATTTATTAAACTCTGAACTCCACGAGGAAGCTTTTTTTTTTTGCTTTTCTGTACATCGAGTGCATAGGTTGGTCGTGAAAAAGACCCACAAATCCGTGCTTTGGGATACCGACTGGCTGGATGACCCCGACCCCATTTTTGTTCCGGATGTTTTAATAAATTGCCCCAATTTTACCCAAAAGCCCATCTGAGTGCTTTATTCTGAACAAGCTGGAGATTGCGCTTGTTAGTGTGTGCTGTTTGTGAGAGTGCAAGTGATGTGTATGTGAGAGAGGTTTGATTAGTGTTTTGTATAGATGCAGCTTTGTGCATGGGGCCGCACTTTTAAATCGAAAAAGCGAATGTAAGGTTCTTCTTGCCAAGGCGGCCTTTGAATCAATATGATAATGAAATCGAAGGTAAATGTAAGGAGGAAGTTTTCGTGGTTTTATAATGAGAACATTTGTTTTTGTCGCATTAGTCTTGATACACCATTTATGCTCCCATCTCGAGACGTGTCGAGTTCGTCATTAAGGTGCATATCAGCAGCATAGAGGATAGTGAGTCTGTGTGTATGGGGTTTTAAAGGTCATTTATGTGTAATGTATAAAGTGTTGGGCTGAGTATGCTGCCCTGTGGTACTCCTGCATGCATTGAAATTGTGCCCGAAGCTTTATTTTGAAATTTTAACTTTAACCTGCAATAGACACTGCAGTAGCGTTACCTATATATAGTCACTTGGTCTGTAAAGTTATAGAAATTACCTCGATAAGCAACAAATAAAATGTCATGTCGTTATCCAGGAACTACCACGAGTAAAAGCACACCGAATTCACATTCCTCAATAAGGAGGAGGAGCAACACATATTACAAAAAATAATAATAAATAAAAATACTGGCAATGGCAAAGCAATATCCGCCAAAGTACCAAAGACTACATTCCAAAGCGTAAGAGACGGTGCAATCGCCCGTCGCAGGAGCGGCAGCCCGAGCCCACCTATCTTGATGAGCGCGTCGGCGACGCAGCGGTCCCACTTCTCGCCCAACACGTCCTCGGCCTTGGAGCTCGCCATCGCCATCTCTCCCGGCGCTGGTCTGTGCGGGGGCTGTCTGGTCGTCCGCGAGAACTCTTTCAGGTGATGGGTACTGTTGAATAATAAATACCGGTTGGGTAGCAATGTATTTTAAGAGCTTTTATCCATAGTATTTCTGACGTGGTCGGACTTTTTCTTCTGTTGGTGTGGATTTTCGTCTTCTCGGCTGGAGGTTGGCTGACGTTGAGAAGTTGTAAACACGGGTATTTTTACGTATTAATACCGATTGAAATACAAAAATCAAATTTAAATGTACATGCAAGTAAATAGTATATTTTGATGCGGGAAAATCTTCATAGTTTTCGTATTTTTGTTACATTTTCCTAATCTAATATTTGTGTGGATCCTCTTTCGTTAGAGGAATCTGAGGCAGACGTTGATCGCGAGTAAACACCCGATTGGCGCGAAAAGAGTCGTCCTTCGGCCACAGACCCAGAGGAAGAAGAAGGAGGAGGGACGTCGAGGAAAGAAAGAAGAAGGGAATAAAGGCTAGACAGTAGTCCGAAACACTATCAAAGAAGAAAGAAGAAGTCCTTCAGCCCAGACTCCGGTCCTTGCACCCGCTTTAGGTGTGGCCTTAGACGATATTGAGTGTAATTAAGGGCTAAAGCAGTAGGAACAGTAATTGATAACTCTCAGAAAGCCAGTTAAACGAGAAAGAAACTAGGTTTGTTATGCTGTCAAAAATAAGTAGAAACGATCTTAATGTTTTTTATATTGTTTTACCTTTTTGATGTATTATTATTATTATTACCTTTATTCTATTTTCAAAGTCTAAAACACTGTTATATACTTTTTATATTTGTCAACTTATCTTCATTATTTACATGACAATGTAGTCGTAATATGCGAAAAAATATTTCAGCAAATACATGAGAGGGTAATAAGTTACCAAGTTTTAAGTACTTTTTATCTGGGATAGCTTCTACTTTCTTCCCCAACCCACTGTCCCTTGGCCAATGTTGTTTGGGGGCCTGGGAGCGGAGACTGAGGCTGGGATCAGCCTTACCTTGGGCCTCAGCCCTTGCTTCTACTAATTTTGCAATGTCTTTTCTTACCTTGCTTTTCCTTATCTTCCCCATCCCTTCCCTGTCCAATTCTTAAGGGGTAAGAGACTGCCAGAAGGAAGAAAGACTGACTCTGTACCAATCACAAACAGCCTCAGGAGCCGTAAGCACAGTCTTCCCTTGGCAAATTGTCTAGCCCTTACCCTCATGGGGCCCTGAGGGGTGGACCTGGTTTCTTACTTATTCCAGGCTTACCCTGGCCAGTAATTAATATATTGTGCCTTATTAGGGCATGGAGGCTTGTCCCTTTATCATATAGCCTCTCTGAATCTAATTCCTCTGATTGACTGACCCCTGACTCCTATGATCATAGCTCTGAACACTGCTGCTACACCCCCTGATTGTCACAAACTTAACTTGACTCATCCTAAATCATCTACCTAGGTTATAACTCCCAATATCTTCCAACCCACCTCCTGCACAATTGTCTTCACTTTCAACATATTAGAACTCTTCAGTCGCAGTGCCTCATCCTCACACCACTCCCTTCCTCCACACCACTCCCTCCTCCACCCGACCTCACCCCTCTACAATTCCCACTTCTACAAACCTTTTGAATACCCTATTTAGCCCAGCCAAATGAGACAGATTTTTATGATTCCCCCAACAGCCTCTTACCTTGGTAATAACAGTACCTCTAAAATAAGTAGGCAAAGTTTCCTTCCACTCACACCTTGTCATAGTTACATCTGAGTCTCAAACCCATGCACTATCTACTCTGGTTGACCTCACTGGCAAACCTATTCCTGCCCAACCCCACTCCTCCCTTAATACATGTACTGGAACTGTTTTTCATCTCCCAGCTGATTGCCCCATCTACAACAAAGATTAGTCAGACTGTGAAGACAACCTATTTGCCTGCCTAGCTGACTACAATGCAGTAGCAGTACAGTGTTACACAACTCCTCCATGCCAAGATTACCTTTTGTAGACATGACCTTCCTCATAAGGTCTTATGGGAGGAGAATCTTGCCCTGTCAGACTATATCAACCCCCCACCCATTCCATGTCAGAAATGTTGGCTCTACAACCTGCTGCCATATTTGTGCCCTACCTGTCATGTCATTTCAAACTGCCCTGCACAATCCTGTAAATGTGCTAATTGCAGTGACTCCTGTAATATATTTTATAGGGGAAGCCCTGCCTACAAGTTTGAGTCTGAAGTAGCAATTCTCAGATACAAACTTTGCCTCACTCTATGAGAAAACCAGACGAGAGCAGCTGTAAAGGGTTTTTTCAATCCTCCTATCTAATATTTTTTCACTCTACTTTTATCCTCTCTACCAAGAATCTCTAATCTCCTGTACCACTCCCCTTCCCCTAAACTTTCCCGCCTTATTCCCCCTTTCTTCAGTCAATTTTTTTTCCATACTAAATCCGATACCCCAATTCTCAACTCCCTCGTGTCTCTCCCTTTTCCCTTTGAGTTCTACCGCACCATCAATCCAAATGTTCCTTCCCATTGTTTTTCAAACACCCCTCCCAATTACATCTTTACTCCCAGATACCTGTCTTTTTCTTCCCCTCCCATAAAAAATCTTTTTTTCCCAAACCTCCCCACCCAAATCCCCCCAGAAACCTTGATGACATTAAAATTTCCTAAGTAAGACTCGAAAAAGTTCCTTCTCTCATCTTTCTGCAGTTTCCCCAAATTTTGTTTGGCTACTTTCAAAGTGGCCGCCACCCCCATCCCCTCCTCCTCGTGTTCCCTACCCTTTTCCCTCTATCCCCCCCAACGTCCCCTACCCTTTTCCCCCCCCACATCAAAACCCCCCCCTTTCCCTGCTATCCCAAACCCTCCCCCTTTTGTCTTTTTGTAAAATGCCCTTTTACCTGGCTCCCCCCCCTGATGCCCCTGAAAACCCCCTTCCCCATTTTTCCTTACCCCAACCCTCAATCCCCAGGTACCCCTATTCTCAGAATCATTTTACTGTCATGTTTGACCCACAATGAGGGTTTTACAGTGGAACTTTTAAAGTTTCCGTTCTCATGCCCGGTTGTCCCTCATATCCTCCTACAACCCATCCTTTATCTGTCTCAAGAAATCTTCAGAACACATCCAGTAGCTTATAAATTATCATTTAATATCCCTTCCTCTCTATTTGTCTATACTCATCCATCAAAAAACATCTACACCATACCTCCCTTCCAAACCACTGCCCCTTGCACAATTATAGATTTTTTGTCCTTTGGATCAAGTTTTTTAGTTTTCTTTTCTCGTTCTTTTCCCCAAAATGAATTTAATCCCTTTGAAACTTTACTCTGTCAACTTCAATCACCCCTTCCTTATAGTGGAAATTTAAAACTGTCACCAACCTTTAGAGAGACTCAACCATATTTTTCTGGGCCTTTCCAGAAGGTTTTTTTCTAAGATATTTATCCTTCTCAACTCAGATCCCCCCACCCACTTCGACATTCACACTAAAACCTTTAATGCCAAACCTTTCTTTTTGCTCCCCTTCCCCTTCTCTGACTTTAATTAGTCAGTTCGGATCATTTTCCTTTATAGTGATATTTCCCCCTATTCTCCCTCTCCTTCCATGACTGCTCCCCAACCCTCTTGTTGGTTCTTTGATGACAACTGGCATATTTTTTTACCTCTCCTTTTTCTCCCTTTTCCTTCTCTTTCACATCAGCCCTGCTTTCCTTTTCACAATCACCTTTCTGTGGGGCCCCCTTATATCCTTTCCTGAAGTTCCTGACCATACATACCAAAATGTTTTCCCATGGAAAAAAAAGAATGCCCAATGCATTCGTTTGAAGGGTGGATGGATCATACCCCCGCCACACACCCGGTTTTTAAATTTTAAAATAGCATCAGATAAAAAATATGTAGCACAATCCAAATTTCCAAATTAAAAAATAGCTGGCAAAAAATTCTCTCCAAAATTTTTCCTTTACACCTATTTTTAATTATGTTGTAGAATCTATAAACTCTCAGGGAAACATTCCCCCGATCCTGCCCAGTCTCCCCATCCGTAACAACTCATTCTGAACTTTTCAAGTTGCTTTTTATTACACATATTTAGCCAGGTCATGTGGGTTCCCCCTTTCTTCCCCGTTCCATCCTATTTAATCCTTTCCCCAAGGTGGCAACGACATGCCCCTGGCATGCCGGGGGAGTACATACATGCCCGGGGATATATAGCCAACCCTGAGTTTATTTTTGTTAGTGTAAAAAAAAATTTCATTGGTAATGCTACTTTGGGCCCGAGATATATATAGTATTCACGAAGTGTGATGTAAAAACCCCCCTGAAAAAACCGTATGTATTTTTTTTTTTTGGGGGGGGGGGGAGATTTAAAAACAATGAACAAAAATTAATTATGGGATGTAATTAAACCTGTGAAACTAAAATTTATCTTAAAAAAAACTTGGAAAAAAAAAAAACAAAAGAAAATACAAAAAAACCCAGGGTTTAACTCCATAATACCAACACTGCTTATTTTATTCAGACTAAAGAACGAATAATGATCAATATGGAGTCTATTAACAACAAAATTACCTATAGTCTTGATTTATCGGAAAAAATTTTGGGAAATGAGCCCCCAGAAAAAAATAATACTGAAAATACAACAGGTTCTAGTATTTTCGAAGAAAAGGCAAGGATCTGGTATTTGGGGGAGTGGTAGCACGCTGGGTACGATATGAGCCCGGCAGTGGGTGGGGGCCCCCATGAAAACCACCGTCGGGGGAAAAGGGGTTAAAACAATCAAGGAAAAAACATTCCCATTTATCGCTTTCCTCTACAAACCCTACAGGCCCTTCTTCCCCTACTGAGCTCCTTTTTGCCTAAAACAGCCACAATCAGTGAAGGTCCCCATGCTTTCATTACTGTATGCTCACTCTCCTATCTGTCTCCTTTTCCTTTTACTGACAACTTCAAAAAAATTTGGTCTTTTATCTTCATCAAATTTGGATTCGTTATTCTCAAAGCAAGCAAACGTCTGGGACATATAGAAAATTAAAAAACCAAAACTTAATAGCCCTTTTCTTTTACTGGGGAAAAAACATATGACCTACATGCAGATACCCCAGTCGAAAGAGTATCATCTTATGGTATACGACGGAATGTGGGTGTAATTATTAAATTTTTCCTTTATAATCGAACCTTCCGAGTGTGGGTTGTGATAATGAAGTGAGTTTTGATAATGAAGTGAGTTGTGAGTGCCATATTATGATGCCATTATATATGGGATTGATGACATACAAATGGCATCCAACTCGCTTCATTATCATAACCCCCACTGGTCAATTTTTTTTTCCCCAAAATTCATCTTTTTTTTAATATGGTCTCCACAAAGGAAGGTTCCCTCCCTCTCTCTCTCTCTCTTCTCTCTCTTCTCTCTCTCTTCCTCTTTTTCTCTCCTTTTTCTTTTCTCTTTTTCCTCTCTCCCTCTCCCCCCCTCCCTCTCCCTCTCCCTCCCCTCTCCCTCTCCTTCCCTCCCCTCTCCCTCTCCCTCCCTCCCCCCCCCCTATATATTATATATATATTTTATATATATATTATAATATTTTTTATATATTATATTATATGTTATTACAATAAATTAAATTAAAGTTATTTAATAATTATTTTTTTATTAAAAATTAAAAAATTTTAAA
>NC_051393.1:377864-380364 GCF_015228065.2 Penaeus monodon
TCCCATCCCTTCTTCCCTCCCCCTCCTACCCTCTCTCCCTCCCCCTCCTACCCTCTCTCCCTCCCCCTCCATACCCTCTCTCCCTCCCCCTCCATACCCTCTCTCCCTCCCCCTCCATACCCTCTCTCCCTCCCCCTCCCCCTCCCCCTCCATACCCTCTCTCCCTCCCCCTCCTACCCTCTCTCCTTCCCCCTCCATACCCTCTCTCCTTCCCCCTCCATACCCTCTCGCTCCCTCCCCCTCCATACACCTCCCAGGCTACAGCCGGACCGAGCTGACGTTGGAAGGCGCAACCTGCCAGTTCCCGTTCGAGGTGTCTGGCCACAAGTACTTCGACTGCGTGCAGGTCGGGCGGCGGGCCCCCTGGTGCGCCACCAAGCTCTCTCCCGAGGGCAGGGTCGTCGCCAGAGGCACCTGCGTCAATGTCTTTCGTGAGTTGGAGTCTTGTGGCAGGGATGCATTTTTTTTTTTTTTGGGGGGGGGGTGAGGGAGAGGGAAAGGGAGAAGCGTAGAGAGAGAGAGAGGGAGAGGGGGAGAAGGAGAAGGAGAAGAAGGAGAGAGAGAGAGAAGGAGAGAGAGAGAGAGGGAGAAGGAGAGAGAGAGAGAGAGGGAGAAGGAGAGAGAGAGGAAGAGAGAGAGAGCAAGAGGAAGAGAGTGAGAGAGAAAGAGAGCGAGATCGAGAGCGAGAGAGATAGAGATCTTAGTCGGCAGATATCATGAAATAATTTCCTTTTTTCCTTTAGACCTCCTTACAAATCCGCTCTTTTGAAATACGCCATACAGCACTGTTTTCCCCCTCCCTCAGACGGCGGCTGGGGCATTCAGGAGCTCATGCTGGCGCCCATGCTCCCCCGGGCAGTAACGAAGGACTCGACGTTTGCTCTCGGTGAGTGGCTTTTCAGTCCGTTTTGGAGGCTCACTGCCATTCTTAGGGTTGAATTTTGTCTTTCACGATTTCTGGTTCTGTTTTTTCTTTTTTTCTTTTTTTATTTCTTTTGACGATTTCTGGTTCTGTTTTTCCTTTCTTTTATCTTTGAATTTTGTCTTTGACGATTTCTGGTTCTGATTCCCTCTATTCTTTCTTTGAATTTTCTTTGACGATTTCTGGTTCTGTTTTTCCTTTGTTTTTTTCTTTGAAAATTCTCTGACGATTTCTGGTTATGTTTTTTCTTTTGTTCTTTCTTTGAATTTTCTTTGACGATTTCTGGTTCTGTTTGCCTTTCTTCTTTCTTCGAATTTCTTTCTTCATTTCACAGGTTCGTCAGTCCTCGCTATCTCCTTCCTTACTTCCGTGTTGAAATACCACAGTTGGTCTTTAAAATCTTGGCACCACACCCTTGTTAATCAAAACCAAATGCTTATCGTTATCAACCTGTCAAAACCCACCTGTCAACCAGGCACCAACCAGACAAAATTGGTAATAATAATGATGTACAGGTGAAGCATACCCGCCCCTGACCCATTAACATTTCCAAATCAGCATTTCCCCAGCATTTCCCCGTCAACATTTCCCCCATCAGTATTTCGCCATCGTCAGTATTTCGCCATCGTCAGTATTTCGCCATCGTCAGTATTTCGCCATCAGCAATTCCCTTTACCCATTTCCCCCATCATTTCCCCATCAATATTTCTCCACCATTCCCCCCACCACCATTCCCCCCAACCATTTTCCCCCACCAACATTCCCCCGCCAACATTTCCTCATCTCCATTCCCCACCACCATTCCCCCACCATTTTCCCCCACCACCATTCCCACCACCACCATTTCCCCACCATTCCCCCCACCACCATTTTCCCCCACCACCATTCCCCCCACCACCATTTCCCCACCATTCCCCCCACCACCATTTTCCCCCACCACCATTCCCCCCACCACCATTCCCCCACCACCATTCCCCCCACCACCATTCCCCCCCTCCATCCCCCCCACCACCATTCCCCCCTCCATCCCCCCCACCACCATTCCCTCATCACCCTTCCCCCTCTCTCTCTCCCTCCCTCCCCAGGCAGCACGCGCCTCCTGATCTCCACGTCCGGGCGCCGGTGCATGTTCCCCTTCGCGTACCACGGCGAGACGTACCACCGCTGCGTGTACCGGGACTCGCTCGTGCCCTGGTGCGCCACGTCGCTCACGGAGGAGGGGGAGGCGGCGACCAAGGGCTTCTGTCCCTTCGACTGGGGTGCGTCCGGGGAGAAAAGGGCCTTTTGGTGTTGTTCCTGTTGTGATTGTGTTTTTTGTTGATGTTTGTTTGTAAGTTTTGTTGTTGTTGATGTTTGTTGTTGGTGTTGTTGTTGTTGTTCTTGTCATTGGTATTGTGATTCTTTTTGGTAGTGACTGTGATGTTCATTGGTATCACTGTAACTTTTTTTTTTATCGTTGTTTTTGTTGGTGTTGTTAATGCTAGTTTTTTGGACGAAGGATGAATGAATTTTCGTTTTGGTTGACATTGATATTTGTCTAATTAACTAATAGATTAATTGATTTCGAATATTATTTAA
>NC_051393.1:392864-425866 GCF_015228065.2 Penaeus monodon
GAAGTGCCACCGCTATGTGTTCCCTTCCGATACGGAGAAGAAATCGTGAGCGGATGCGTTGGCGAAGAAGGGGAGGAGCAGATAATCGAGATGGAGGGAGAGGGAGGAGTGATAAACAGGGGGACAGTGAGCGGCAGATGGTGCGCCTCCGAGGTAGACAAGAATCAGAATGTGCTGTCAATTATACCCTGCCCGACTATGCCCAGTAAGTGAAAATTTGTTTTTGATATATGTATAAGTGAATAGATAAAAAAAATACTTATATATGTATGTTTGTGAAGAAAGGAAGACCACTTTCATCCGAAAATCATATTCTTGTTCTTATATAATGGCTGTTGAAGAACCAGTCTCATAGATTTTTATTCTTGTGAAATTGTATTTTCCCCTTTCAGACGCAACTGAACAGCAACCACCAGTGACTGCCAGTGAATCCCCAGGTAAGAGTGTGAACCCCCATACGTGTAAACATTCACAAAGTCACAGAAACACATTGGCACGCTGAATAAGTATATTATTTATATGCGCTGGACTAGAAATGTGTTGATACAAAATTCATAACATGTCTGTACGTGCTATTTTTTGCTCGTAAGTATAGTTATGAATAAATTCCTCTCATTTCCTAAATGCTTTTTTTTTTTACATTTTCATTATATAGACTGGGCTATACATATCTGCATTGCATATTTATGCGGGTATAATCGTATAGTTGTGTTTATATATTTCACTTATTCGTATTTCACTGTGCCTTCGTGGTTCTATAAAGCAAGTACCCTCTGATAAAGTTTTCCTCCGTAGTTGAAACTGAACAGCCACCATCTGTGACCAGTGAATCCCCAGGTGAGACAGACACAAGTGTATGTCAAGCCTTTATATTTGGGATTTTACGACCGTGGTAAAAGTAAATTTCACATTGGCATGGCAGGTTGTTAATGGAGCGTATAGTGAACCCTCTTTTTTTGTGTTTGTCATTTAGTAAATATTGAGAATAATGTGTTGAGATTAATTTACATGCATTTCCCTCAGCTCCAACTGAGGTGCCACCGCTATGTGTTCCCTTCCGACACGGAGAAGAAATCGTGAGCGCATGCGTTGGCGAAGAAGGGGAGGAGCAGATGATCGAAATAGAGGGAGAAGGAGGAGTGATAAACAGGGGGACAGTGAGCGGCAGATGGTGCGCCTCCGAGGTAGACAAGGATCTGAATGTGCTATCAATTATATCCTGCCCGACTATGCCCCGTAAGTGAAATTTTGTTTTTTGATATATATATATATATATATATATATATATATATATATATATATATATATATATATATATATATATATATAAGTGAATAGATAAATGATTACTTATATATGTATGTGAAGAAAGTGAAGCTCTTTATATCTGGATATCGTTTTTTTCTTATTTAATGGCTATTAAGAGCCAGTCTCATAGATTTTTGTCATTTTTATGAAGTCATATTTTCCCCTTCCAGACGCAACTGAACAGCAACCACCAGTGATTTCCAGTGAATCCCCAGGTAAGAATGTGAACCCCCATACGTGTAAACATATTCACATAGAGTCACAGGCACACGCTGAATAAGTGTATATGTACAGAATTCGATATCTTTGTTGATTGACGTAAGTGTGTCTGTGCGTGTTATTTTTTACTCAGTATAGTTAAGAATAGACTTGTCATTTCCAACCAGTTGCTATTTTTTTACTTACATTTCATTATATAGACTGGGCTACACATATACCTATATTGTGTATGAAAATGTGTATATTGGTGAATATAGTTGTGTAAATGTGATAGTAATGGATTATTTTTACTTATTCAAATTTAATTGTGGTGCCTTCGTGGTTCTATAAACCGACTACCCTCTCTGATAAAGTTTTTTCCTCCGTAGTTGAAACTGAACAGGCACCGTCTGTGAAGACTAGTGAATCCCCAGGTGAGACAGACACGAGTGTCTATTAAGCCTTTATATTTAGGAGATTACGACCGTGGCAAAAGTAATTTTGATGATTGTCATGGCATTCTGTTAAAGGAGTATATTAGATGTGAACCTTTTTTGTATTTGTCATTTTGTAAATATTTAGAACAATGTGTTAAGATTAAATTTGATGCATTCCCCTCAGCTCCAGCTGAAGTGCCACCACTATGTGTTCCCTTCCGACACGGAGAAGAAATCGTGAGCGGATGCGTTGGCGAAGAAGGGGAGGAGCAGATAATCGAAATAGAGGGAGAAGGAGGAGTGATAAACAGGGGGACAGTGAGCGGCAGATGGTGCGCCTCCGACGTAGACAAGAATCTGAATGTTCTGTCAATTATATCCTGCCCGACTATGCCCCGTAAGTGAATTTTAGTATATTCTTTTTGATATATATATAATATATATATAATTATATATATATAGTGACTTCCAGTGAATCCCCAGGTAACAAAGTGAATCCCCATACGTGTAAACATATTCACACACAGTCCAAGACACACAGTGGTACCCTGAATAAGTATGTTTATATATACTGTATTTGACATCATCTCAAAATTTATGTAAATGTGTCTGTACGAGTTATTTCTTACTCATTAGTATAGTTATGAATAGATTCTTGTCATTTCCAACATCTTGCTATTTTTTACTTATATTTCATTATATAATCTGGGCTATACATATACCTATATTGTATATGAAAATGTGTATGATGATGAATATAGGTTTGTATATGTGATAGTAATGTTTTTTTTTTTTTTATTATTATTTAAACACATTTAATTGTGGTGCCTTCGTGGTTCTATAAACCAACTACCCTCTCTGATAAAAATATTTTTTTTCTTTGTAGTTGAAACTGAACAGGCACCGTCTGTGAACACTAGTGAATCCCCAGGTGAGACATAGATACGAGTCTCTATTAAGTATTTATATTTAGGAGATTACGACCGTGGCAAAAGTAACTTTGATGATTGTCATGCCATTTTGTTAAAGGAGTATATTAGATGTAAACCTATTTTGTGTTTGTCATTTAGTAAATATTGAGAATGTGTTGAGATTAAATTTGATCCATTCCCCTCAGCTCCAACTGAAGTGCCACCACTATGTGTTCCCTTCCGACACGGAGAAGAAATCGTGAGTGGATGCGTTGGCGAAGAAGGGGAGGAGCAGATAATCGAAATGGAGGGAGAAGGAGGAGTGATAAACAGGGGGACAGTGAGCGGCAGATGGTGCGCCTCCGAGGTAGACGAGAATCAGAATGTGCTGTCAATTATACCCTGCCCGACTATGTCCAGTAAGTGAAAAAAATGTATATGTATGTTTGTGAAGAAAGTGAAGACCTTTATATCTGAAAATCATTTTTTTTAATCTAATGCCTATTAAGAGCCAGTCTCATAGATTTTTGTCATTTTTATGAAATCGTATTTTCCCCTTCCAGACGCAACTGAACAGCAACCACCAGTGACTGACAGTGAGTCCCCAGGTAAGAATGTGAACCCCCATACGTGTAAACATATTCACATAGTCACAGACACACATTGGCACGCTGAATAAGTATATTATTTATATATGCAGGACTAGAAATAATGTGTTGATGCAAAATTCATATAAACGTTTCTGTACGAGATATTTTTTGCTCATAGGTATAGTTACGAATAAATTTCTGTCACTTCCAACATGCTTCCTTTTACATTTTCATAATATAGAATGGGCTATACATATACCTGCATTGTTTATTTGTGTGGGTATGATCGTAAATATAGTTGTGTTTATATATTTCACTTATTGGTATTTCACTGTTCCTTCGTGGTTCTATAAAGCAAGTACCCTCTCTGATAAGGTTTTCCTCCGTAGTTGAAACTGAACAGCCACCATCTGTGTCCAGTGAATCCCCAGGTGAGACAGACACAAGTGTATGTCAAGCCTTTATATTTGGGATTTTACGACCGTGGTAAAAGTAAATTTGACATTTGGCATGGCAGGTTGTCGAAGGAGGGTACTGTGAAGCCTCTTTTTGTGTTTGTCATTTTGTAAATATATAGAAATATTTAGAACAATGTTGAGAGATTAAAGTTAATGCGTTTCCCTCAGCTCCAACTGAGGTGCCACCGCTATGTGTTCCCTTCCGACACGGAGAAGAAATCGTGAGCGGATGCGTTGGCGAAGAAGGGGAGGAGCAGATGATCGAAATAGAGGGAGAAGGAGGAGTGATAAACAGGGGGACAGTGAGCGGCAGATGGTGCGCCTCCGAGGTAGACGAGAATCAGAATGTGCTGTCAATTATATCCTGCCCGACTATGCCCAGTAAGTGAAATTTTGTTTTTGATATATATATATATATATATATATATATATATATATATATATATATATATATATATATATAAGTGAATAGATAAATGAATACTTAGGTATGTATGTATATGTGTGTGTGAAGAAAGTGAAGACCTTTACATCAGAAAATCCATTTTTTCTTATTTAATGGCTATTAAGAACCAGTCTCATAGATTTTTGCCCTTTTTATGAAATCGTATTTTCCCCTTTCAGACGTAACTGAACAGCAACCATCAGTGACTTCCCCAGGTAAGAATGTGAACCCCCATACGTGTAAACATATTCACATAGAGTCACAGGCACGCACGCCGAATAAGTGTATATGTTCAGAATTCGATATCATCTTTGTTGATTCAACATTGACGTAAATGTGTCTGTGCGTGTTATTTTTTACTCGTTAGTATAGTTAAAAATAGACTTGTCATTTCCAACATGTTGCTATTTTTTTTACTTACATTTCATTATATAGACTGGGCTACACACATACCTATATTGTGTATGAAAATGTGTATATTGGTGAATATAGTTGTGTAAATGTGATAGTAATGGATTCTTTTAACTTATTCAAATTTAATTGTGGTGCTTTCGTGGTTCTATAAACCGACTACCCTCTCTGATAAAGTTTTTTCCTCCGTAGTTGAAACTGAACAGGCACCGTCTGTGAACACTAGTGAATCCCCAGGTGAGACAGACACGAGTGTCTATTAAGCCTTTATATTTAGGAGATTACGACCGTGGCAAAAATAATTTTGATTGTCATGGAATTTTGTTAAAGTAGTATATTAGATATGAACCTTTTTTGTATTTGTCATTTTGTAAATATTTGGAACAATGGGTTAAGCTTAAATTTGATGCATTCCCCTCAGCTCCAACTGAAGTGCCACGTCTATGTGTTCCCTTCCGACACGGAGAAGAAATCGTGAGCGGATGCGTTGGCGAAGAAGGGGAGGAGCAGATAATCGAAATGGAGGGAGAAGGAGGAGTGATAAACAGGGGGACAGTGAGCGGCAGATGGTGCGCCTCCGAGGTAGACGAGAATCTGAATGTGCTGTCAATTATACCCTGCCCGACTATGCCCAGTAAGTGAAAATTTGTTTTTGATATATGTATAAGTGAATAGATAAAAAAATACTTATATATGTATGTATATGTATGTTTGTGAAGAAAGGAAGACCTTTTTCATCCAAAAATCATATTCTTGTTCTTATATAGTGGCTGTTGAAGAACCAGTCTCATAGATTTTTATTCTTGTGAAATTGTATTTTCCCCTTTCAGACGCAACTGAACAGCAACCACCAGTGACTTCCAGTGAATCCTCAGGTAAGAATGTGAACCCCCATACGTGTAAACGTACAGTCACAGACACACATTGGCACGCTGAAAAAGTATATTATTTATATGCGCTGGACTAGAAATGTGTTGATACAAAATTCATATCAACATGTCTGTACGTGCTATTATGTGCTCATAAGTATAGTTATGAATAAATTCCTCTCATTTCCAACATGCTTTTTTTTTCTCTCTTTTTTTTACATTTTCATTATATAGACTGGGCTGTACATATATCTACATTGCATATTTATGTGGGTATGATCGTAAATATAGTTGTGTTTATATATTTAACTTATTCGTATTTCACTGTGCCTTCGTGGTTCCATAAAGCAAGTACCCTCTCTGATAAGGTTTTCCTCCGTAGTTGAAACTGAACAGCCACCATCTGTGGCCAGTGAATCCCCAGGTGAGAAAGGCACTGATGTATATCAAGCCTTTATATTTGGGAGTTTACGCCCGTGGTAAAAGTAACATTTGTCATAGCAGTTTGTCATTTTGTAGATATTTAGAGCAATGTGTTGAGATTAAATTTGATGCATTTCCCTCAGCTCCAACTGAAGTGCCACCACTATGTGTTCCCTTCCGACGCGGAGAAGAAATCGTGAGCGGATGCGTTGGCGAAGAAGGGGAGGAGCAGATAATCGAAATGGAGGGAGAAGGAGGAATGATAAATAGGGGGACAGTGAGCGGCAGATGGTGCGCCTCCGAGGTAGACGAGAATCTGAATGTGTTATCAATTATATCCTGCCCGACTATGCCCCGTAAGTGAATTTTAGTATATTCTTTTTGATTTATATATAATATATATATATATATATATATATATATATATATATATATATATATATATATATATATATATATATATATATGTGTGTGTGTGTGTATATATATGTATGTGTATATATATATAAGTGACTTCCAATGAATCCCCACGTAACAGTAAATCTCGATATGTGTGAGCATATTCACACACAGTCACAGGCACACATTGGTACGCTAAATGAGTATATTTTATATGCTGTGTTTGATATCACCGTCTCGCTTCAATCAAAATTGATGGAAATGTGTCTTACGTGTTACTTTTTGCTCATTAGTATATTTATGAATAGATCGTCTTGCTATTTTTTACTTGCATTTCATTAAGCAGATTGGGCAGTACATATACCCATATTGTATATGAAAATGTGTATGATGATGAATATAGTTGTATATATGTGATGGAATGAATTATTTTTACTTATACTTAATTGTGGTGCCTTCGTGGTTCTGTAAACCAACCACCCTCTCAGATAAAAAAACATTTCCTCCGTAGTTGAAACTGAACAGGCACCGTCTGTGAACACTAGTGAATCCCCAGGTGAGACATAGACACGAGTGTCTATTAAGCCTTTATATTTAGGAGATTCCAAGCGTGGTAAAAGTAATTTTGATCATTGTCATGGAATTTTGAATGTAATTATTAGATATGAACCTGCTTTTTGTGTTTGACATTTTGTAAATATTTAGTGCACTGTGTTGAGATTAATTTCGATGCATTTCCCTCAGCTCCAAATGAAGTGCCACCTCTATGTGTTCCCTTCCGATACGGAGAAGAAATCGTGAGCGGATGCGTTGGCGAAGAAGGGGAGGAGCAGATAATCGAAATAGAGGGAGAAGGAGGAGTGATAAACAGGGGGACAGTGAACGGCAGATGGTGCGCCTCCGAGGTAGACGAGAATCTGAATGTTCTGTCAATTATATCCTGCCCGACTATGCCCCGTAAGTGAATTTTAGTATATTTTATATATATATATATATAATATATATATATAATTATATATATATAGTGACTTCCAGTGAATCCCCAGGTAACAAAGTGAATCCCCATACATGTAAACATAATCACACACAGTCAAAGACACACAGTGGTACCCTGAATAAGTATGTTTATATATACTGTATTTGACATCTCAAAATTTTTGTAAATGTGTCTGTACGAGTTATTTCTTACTCATTAGTATAGTTATGAATAGATTCTTGTCATTTCCAACATCTTGCTATTTTTTTACTTATATTTAATTATATAGACTGGGCTATACATATACCTATATTGTATATGAAAAT
The DNA here is from genome assembly GCF_015228065.2 of Penaeus monodon. Taxonomy (NCBI): domain Eukaryota; kingdom Metazoa; phylum Arthropoda; class Malacostraca; order Decapoda; family Penaeidae; genus Penaeus; species Penaeus monodon. The sequence continues at coordinate 400,616 of NC_051393.1, forward strand.
GTGTATGATGATGAATATAGGTTTGTATATGTGATAGTAATGTTTTTTTTTTTTTTTTTTTTTTTTCATTTAATCATATTTAATTGTGGTGCCTTCGTGGTTCTATAAACCAACTACCCTCTCTGATAAAAAATGTTTTTTTTCCTCCGTAGTTGAAACTGAACAGGCACCGTCTGTGAACACTAGTGAATCCTCAGGTGAGACATAGACACATATAAAGCCTTTATATTTAGGCGTTTTCGACCGTGGCAAAAGTAATTTTGATTGTCATGGCATTTTGTTAAAGGAGTATATTAGATGTGAACCTTTTTTGTTTGTCATTTTGTAAATAGTAGCAATGTGTTGTTGAAGGAGGGTACTGTGTACCCTGTTTTTGTGTTTGTCATTTTGTAAATATATAGAAATAGAGCAATATTGAGAGATGGAAATTTATGCATTTCCCTCAGCTCCAACTGAAGTGCCACCTCTATGTGTTCCCTTCCGATACGGAGAAGAAATCGTGAGCGGATGCGTTGGCGAAGAAGGGGAGGAGCAGATAATCGAAATAGAGGGAGAAGGAGGAGTGATAAACAGGGGGACAGTGAACGGCAGATGGTGCGCCTCCGAGGTAGACGAGAATCTTAATGTGCTGTCAATTATATCCTGCCCGACTATGCCCCGTAAGTGAAATTTTTTTGCTTTGTTTTTTGTTTTTGATATATATATATATATATATATATATATATATATATATATATATATATAAGAGAATAGATAAATGAATACTTATATATGTATGTGTATGTAGGTATGAAGAAGGTCAAGACCTTTATATCTGATTTTTTTTTCTTTTTTTTTTTTTTTCTTTTTTTTTTTAATGGTTATTAAGAGCCAGTCTCATAGACTTTTGTCATTTTTATGAAATCGTATTTTCCCCTTCCAGACGCAACTGAACAGCAACCACCAGTGACTGACAGTGAATCCCCAGGTAAGAATGTGAACCCCTATACGTGTAAACATATTCACATAGTCACACACATTGACACGCTGAATAAGTATATTATTTATATATGCAGGACTAGAAATAATGTGTTGATGCAAAATTCATATAAACGTTTCTGTACGAGATATTTTTTGCTCATAGGTATAGTTACGAATAAATTCCTGTCACTTCCAACATGCTTTCTTTTACATTTTCATTATATAGACTGGGCTATACATATACCTGCATTGCATATTTATGTGGGTATTATCGTAAATATAGTTGTGTTTATATATTTCACTTATTGGTATTTCACTGTTCCTTCGTGGTTCTATAAAGCAAGTACCCTCTCTGATAAGGTTTTCCTCCGTAGTTGAAACTGAACAGCCACCATCTGTGACCAGTGAATCCCCAGGTGAGACAGACACGAGTGTCTATTAAGTATTTATATTTAGGAGATTACGACAGTGGCAAAAGTAATTTTGATGATTGTCATGGCATTTTTAAAGGAGTATATTAGATGCGAACCTTTTTTGTATTTGTCATTTTGTAAATATTTAGAGCAATGTGTTAAGATTAAATTTGATGCATTCCCCTCAGTCCCAGCTGAAGTGCCACCACTATGTGTTCCCTTCCGACACGGAGAAGAAATCGTGAGCGGATGCGTTGGCGAAGAAGGGGAGGAGCAGATAATCGAAATGGAGGGAGAAGGAGGAATGATAAATAGGGGGACAGTGAACGGCAAATGGTGCGCCTCCGAGGTAGACGAGAATCAGAATGTGCTGTCAATTATACCCTGCCCGACTATGCCCAGTAAGTGAAAATTTGTTTTTGATATATGTTTAAGTGAATAGATAAAAAAATACTTAGATATGTATGTATATGTATGTTTGTGAAGAAAGGAAGACCTTTTTCATCCGAAAATCATATTCTTGTTCTTATATAATGACCGTTGAAGAACCAGTCTCATAGATTTTTGTTCTTTTTGTGAAATTTTCCCCTTTCAGACGCAACTGAACAGCAACCACCAGTGACTTCCAGTGAATCCTCAGGTAAGAATGTAGACCCCCATACGTGTAAACATACTCACAGTCACAGACACACAATGGCACGCTGAAAAAGTATATTATTTATATGCGCTGGACTAGAAATGTGTTGATACAAAATTCATATCAACATGTCTGTACGTGCTATTATGTGCTCATAAGTATAGTTATGAATAAATTCCTCTCATTTCCAACATGCTTTTTTTTCTCTTTTTTTTACATTTTCATTATATAGACTGGGCTGTACATATAAATACATTGCATATTTATGTGGGTATGATCGTAAATATAGTTGTGTTTATATATTTAACTTATTCGTATTTCACTGTGCCTTCGTGGTTCCATAAAGCAAGTACCCTCTCTGATAAGGTTTTCCTCCGTAGTTGAAATTGAACAGCCACCATCTGTGACCAGTGAATCCCCAGGTGAGAAAGGCACTGATGTATATCAAGCCTTTATATTTGGGAGTTTACGCCCGTGGTAAAAGTAACATTTGTCATAGCAGTTTGTCATTTTGTAGATATTTAGAGCAATGTGTTGAGATTAAATTTGATGCATTTCCCTCAGCTCCAACTGAAGTGCCACCACTATGTGTTCCCTTCCGATACGGAGAAGAAATCGTGAGCGGATGCGTTGGCGAAGAAGGGGAGGAGCAGATAATCGAAATAGAGGGAGAAGGAGGAGTGATAAACAGGGGGACAGTGAGCGGCAGATGGTGCGCCTCCGACGTAGACAAGAATCTGAATGTTCTGTCAATTATATCCTGCCCGACTATGCCCCGTAAGTGAATTTTAGTATATTCTTTTTGATATATATATAATATATATATAATTATATATATATAGTGACTTCCAGTGAATCCCCAGGTAACAAAGTGAATCCCCATACATGTAAACATATTCACACACAGTCCAAGACACACAGTGGTACCCTGAATAAGTATGTTTATATATACTGTATTTGACATCATCTCAAAATTTATGTAAATGTGTCTGTACGAGTTATTTCTTACTCATTAGTATAGTTATGAATAGATTCTTGTCATTTCCAACATCTTGCTATTTTTTACTTATATTTCATTATATAAACTGGGCTATACATATACCTATATTGTATATGAAAATGTGTATGATGATGAATATAGGTTTGTATATGTGATAGTAATGTTTTTTTTTTTTTTATTATTATTTAAACACATTTAATTGTGGTGCCTTCGTGGTTCTATAAACCAACTACCCTCTCTGATAAAAATATTTTTTTTCTTTGTAGTTGAAACTGAACAGGCACCGTCTGTGAACACTAGTGAATCCCCAGGTGAGACATAGATACGAGTCTCTATTAAGTATTTATATTTAGGAGATTACGACCGTGGCAAAAGTAACTTTGATGATTGTCATGCCATTTTGTTAAAGGAGTATATTAGATGTAAACCTATTTTGTGTTTGTCATTTAGTAAATATTGAGAATGTGTTGAGATTAAATTTGATGCATTTCCCTCAGCCCCAGCTGAAGTGCCATCTCTATGTGTTCCCTTCCGACACGGAGAAGAAATCGTGAGCGGATGCGTTGGCGAAGAAGGGGAGGAGCAGATGATCGAAATAGAGGGAGAAGGAGGAGTGATAAACAGGGGGACAGTGAGCGGCAGATGGTGCGCCTCCGAGGTAGACGAGAATCAGAATGTGCTGTCAATTATACCCTGCCCGACTATGTCCAGTAAGTGAAAAAAATGTATATGTATGTTTGTGAAGAAAGTGAAGACCTTTATATCTGAAAATCATTTTTTTTTCTTATCTAATGCCTATTAAGAGCCAGTCTCATAGATTTTTGTCATTTTTATGAAATCGTATTTTCCCCTTCCAGACGCAACTGAACAACCACCAGTGACTGACAGTGAGTCCCCAGGTAAGAATGTGAACCCCCATACGTGTAAACATATTCACATAGTCACAGACACACATTGGCACGCTGAATAAGTATATTATTTATATATGCAGGACTAGAAATAATGTGTTGATGCAAAATTCATATAAACGTTTCTGTACGAGATATTTATTGCTCATAGGTATAGTTACGAATAAATTCCTGTCACTTCCAACATGCTTCCTTTTACATTTTCATTATATAGACTAGGCTATACATATACCTGCATTGTTTATTTGTGTGGGTATGATCGTAAATATAGTTGTTTATATATTTCACTTATTCGTATTTCACTGTGCCTTCGTGGTTCTATAAAGCAAGTACCCTCTCTGATAAGGTTTTCCTCCGTAGTTGAAACTGAACAGCCACCATCTGTGACCAGTGAATCCCCAGGTGAGACAGACACAAGTGTATGTCAAGCCTTTATATTTGGGATTTTACGACCGTGGTAAAAGTAAATTTGACATTTGGCATGGCAGGTTGTCGAAGGAGGGTACTGTGAAGCCTCTTTTTGTGTTTGTCATTTTGTAAATATATAGAAATATTTAGAACAATGTTGAGAGATGAAAGTTAATGCGTTTCCCTCAGCTCCAACTGAAGTGCCACCGCTATGTGTTCCCTTCCGACACGGAGAAGAAATCGTGAGCGGATGCGTTGGCGAAGAAGGGGAGGAGCAGATAATCGAAATGAAGGGAGAAGGAGGAGTGATAAACAGGGGGACAGTGAGCGGCAGATGGTGCGCCTCCGAGGTAGACGAGAATCTGAATGTGCTGTCAATTATATCCTGCCCGACTATGCCCAGTAAGTGAAAATTTGTTTTTGATATATATATATATATATATATATATATATATATATATATATATATATATATATATATAAGTGAATAGATAGATGAATACTTAGGTATGTATGTATATGTGTGTGTGAAGAAAGTGAAGACCTTTACATCAGAAAATCCATTTTTTCTTATTTAATGGCTATTAAGAACCAGTCTCATAGATTTTTGCCCTTTTTATTAAATCGTATTTTCCCCTTTCAGACGTAACTGAACAGCAACCATCAGTGACTGCCAGTGAATCCCCAGGTAAGAATGTGAACCCCCATACGTGTAAACATATTCACATAGAGTCACAGGCACGCACGCCGAATAAGTGTATATGTACAGAATTCGATATCTTTGTTGATCCAACATTGACGTAAATGTGTCTGTGCGTGTTATTTTTTACTCATTAGTATAGTTATTAATAGATTCTTGTCATTTCCAACATGTTGCTATTTTTTACTTACATTTCATTATATAGACTGGGCTACACATATACCTATGTTGTGTATGAAAATGTGTATATTGGTGAATATAGTTGTGTAAATGCGATAGTAATGAATAATTTTTACTTATTCATATTTAATTGTGGTGCCTTAGTGGTTCTGTAAACCGACTACCCTCTCTGATAAAGTTTTTTCCTCCGTAGTTGAAACTGAACATGCACCGTCTGTGAAGACTAGTGAATCCCCAGGTGAGACAGACACAAGTGTATATCAAGCCTTTCTATTTAGGCGTTTACGACCGTGGCAAAAGTAATTTTGATCATTGTCTTGGAATTTTGTTAAAGGAGTATATTAGATGTGAACATTTTTTGTATTTGTCATTTTGTAAATATTTAGAACAATGTGTTAAGATTAAATTTGATGCATTTCCCTCAGCTCCAATTGAGGTGCCACCGCTATGTGTTCCCTTCCGACACGGAGAAGAAATCGTGAGCGGATGCGTTGGCGAAGAAGGGGAGGAGCAGATAATCGAGATGGAGGGAGAAGGAGGAGTGATAAACAGGGGGACAGTGAGCGGCAGATGGTGCGCCTCCGAGGTAGACGAGAATCTGAATGTGCTGTCAATTATATCCTGCCCGACTATGCCCCGTAAGTGAAATTTTGTTTTCAATGTGTATATAAGTAGATAGATAAATTAATACTTACATATGTATCTATATGAAGAAAGTGAAGACCTTTATATCCGAAAATCATATTCTTGTTCTTATATACTGGCTGTTAAAGAGTCAGTCTCATAGATTTTTGTCATTTTTATGAAATCATATTTCCCCCTTCCAGATGTAACTGAACAGCAACCACCAGTGCCTCCCAGCGAATCACCAGGTAAGAATGTGAACTCCCATATGTGTAAATATATTCACATCGACAGCCACATGCACACTGAATAAGTATATTTATATATACTGGATTAGATATAATCATCTGTCTAGTGATACAGCATTAGTATAAATGTGTCTGTGTTATATTTTACTCAAATATAGTTATGAATTGATTGTTATTTCCAGCATCTTTTTTTGTTTTGTTTTTTGTTTACTTACATTTCATTTCAATATATTTCGTTAGACTGGGCTATACATATTCCTACATTGGAAGAAAAACCCACAATACAAAAACTTTATTTATTGAAAGTGAGACTACAGTTTCGAAATCCACCTGGATTCCATCTTCAGATGGAATCCAGCTGGATTTCGAAACTGTAGTCTCATTTTCAATAAATCTAGTTTTTGTATTGTGTGTTTTTCTTCCATTGTATCAGCACGGAAGAGTGTTTTGCTATTCATGCCTACATTGTATATAAGAATATGTATGTGCATGATCGTGAATATAGTGAATTCCGTTGTCGTTAGCTTAATGTTTTTGTTTGATGAAATGACCAGCATCAGAACTGTTTGTCCTTTCTGATGAAATGCATTTTTTTCCTTTCAGCCGTAAGAGAACAGCCACCATTAGTGAGTTCCAGTGAAGCCCTAGGTGAGAATGTGAACCTCTTTATATATAAACCTTTTTACATCGATGGTTTTGGACATATGGATATAAATACACATACCAGTGAACATTATATATGCACACATTGTTTATGTATGCTGAATTAAATATATACATGTTTCTATATATCAGTTTAGACTTTATCTAAATGTCTGTGTATGTGGGTAGGCATGCATGTATCGTTGTGAAGATTTTTATTATTATCTCATAATTACTATTATTTACTCCTATGTATTTTCCTTCATCAGATTTAACTGAAGAGAAAATGAATATTCATTTTCGGCGGCTCACATTGATATGCATGCGAGTTCATAATGTATTGTATATATTCTAGATTTGTCTATATATATACTGTTTATGTGTGTGTGTGTGTGTGTGTAGGAAATGCTTATGCGATCATGTATATGCACGTGGATATAGTTATGAATTCTTGTCACTTCTGGTTATTTTGATTTTTTTTTCAATTGTGTTTCACGAGAAAGACTTTCTGGAAAATATAATCAAGTACCAAAGGGGCTAATAATCGGTATGACATTTGCCCTTTGTAATAAAAAGGTGTTTCCTCCCCTTTGAAAATGAATGTCATGCTAATTGAATGTAATTTTGTCACGCTGGATAAGTATATTGTTGATATATGCAGGATTAGATATATTCATGGTGATACATGGTTCATATTAATGGGTTTGTACGTGTGTTATTCTTGTTTGTAAGTAAAATTATGAATGGAACTGAGAATATTCTTATTTTCAATATCTAGCTTTTTTCACTTACATTTGAAAACGTGGACTTAGGCTATACCTATACCTACATTGTATTTAAGAATGTTTATGTGTGTATGATCGCGAGCATATTTATGAAGGCTGTTGTCATCTCAGTTCATCTTAATGTTTTCATCTGATGTAATGACTAGCAAAAGTGCCAGCATCTGAGCTGTTTTTGAAGTGCATTTTTTCTTTCAGACATAACTGAAGAAGCAGCATCAGTGAGTTCCGGTGAAGCCCTAGGTGAGAATGTGAACCGTTTTATGTGTAATCATGTCCCCATCGATGGTATGGGATATGCGCTGTCACATGCCACATATCGAGACACGTCGACATGATTTTGAAGGCGACTCCCATTTGATGTTATGAAAAGTATTTTTTTTATTTTTTTATTATGAAACCACATTCTTCTATTTTTTTTCTTCGTAATGGCTGTGTTAGAAAATGAAATTCTTTTCCTCACCCACAGTTCAAACTGAACAGCCACCGTCACTGACCGCCAGTAAAGGCAACCACACGGAAACACCCATTGAAAGAACAGAGTCACGCTCAGGACTGCTTGAAAGTAAGGAAGCATTACATAAACGTGTGTATACATTAGTAATGACTAGAACTGAATGTGAAGAAAGCTATAAGCTGTCCGGAAATAACTTGTAAGTGTTAGACATATGAGTAATTGCATAGCTTAGTGTGTATCTGCCTCTGTAACTTAGGGTATAATTGTCAAAGTTGTTATTGTTTGTGTAATATCTTATATGTGTTATATATATATATATATATATATATATATATATATATATATATATATATATATATATATTTCTCCCCCTCTGTGTGTGTGTGTGTGTGTGTGTGTGTGTGTGTGTGTGTGTGTGTGTGTGTGTGTGTGTGTGTGTGTGTGTGTGTGTGTGTGTGTGTGTGTGTGCGCGTGCGTGCGTGCGTGCGTGTGCGTGTGTGCGCGTGCGTGCGCGCAGTTATGAAAGCCATAATCATTTCCGATAATTATTTTTTTTTTTTATCAAAGCGTATTATCCCCTTTCAGCTGTTAGTGAAGAACCGCCACAAGTGACCTACAGTGAAAGTCCAGGTGAGGATGTGTACCTATTAATGCGTAAACATGTAAACCTTCATAGTGTGGACCTTCACCTTTTCTGTCACACAATGGCACATGGACATAAATTTGCTAACCAGTGAATAAATCTATCCATTATTTATTTATGTTGAACTAAAGTAACGATACCATTTTCCATAAATAACAGCGAATATTATTGTTCCCCCATAAAAAAAGAGAAAATGATAATGTTCCTCATAGGTAAGAAGGAAAACATTGATATTTCCAATAAACACGCGAAAATTATATAAAAAATTCCCAGAAATATTTTAGAAAGCAATAATTCCTTTACAGTATATGCGGTGACAGTCGATGGCAAGATCTGCGTTTTCCCATTCACGTGGAAAGGAGTTTCCTACAGCAACTGCACAACCGTTGAGCGTCGCATTCCGTGGTGTGCAACGCAACTCAACGAGAGAAGGGAGCCTGTGTCGAGTGGATATTGCAAAGGTAAGTTTTGTGCAATGAGCGAGGGCGGAGGGGTTTGTGTGTTTGATTTGTTTTTCTTTTTTTTTTTCCTTGTTTCGATTTTTTCCTTTTTTAGATTTTTCTCTTTGTTGTATTGTTTTTTCTTTCTTTTTGCGATATTTTGCTTTCTTTTTTATTCTCTCTCTCTCTCTCTCTCTCTCTCTCTCTCTCTCTCTCTCTCTCTCTCTCTCTCTCTCTCTCTCTCTCTCTCTCTCTCTCTCTCTCTCCTCCCTCCCGCCCTCCCTACCTACCTCCCTCCCCCCCTCCCTCCCTCCCTCCCTCCCTCCCTCTTCCCTCCTCCTCCCTCTCCTCCCTCCCTCCCTCCCTCTTCCCTCCCTCCCCTCCCTCCCTCCCCTCCCCCCTCCCTCCCTCCCTCCCTCCCTCCCTCCCTCCCTCTCTCCCTCCTTCCTTTCCCTCATTTTTCTCTCACTTTTCTCTCATATACTCTCATTTTCTCTTGCTTCCTATCTCCCTCACACCAACTTTTTTTTTTCTCTCTCTCATAGATCGTATTCCAGACAGTTTACGTTTTTTTTTTTTTTTTTTTTTACCATTTCCTTTTTTTCCCATTTCCATTTTTTCCCCCATGTCCTCTCTTTCGTATAATTTACTCCTCTCTCTTTACTTACGTCTTTTGTAAACACGTTCCAGACACGCTGATGGGCCCCGTGCCGTCCGAGCCGCCGCCCTTTGAGCCGGACGGTCAGTCTCCTTTTCTCCTTTCTTATTTTTTTTTATAGTAACAGGAAAATTGTGAATGAAGATGATAATGTGATAAAGCAATTCTAAAGATTATGATTTTAACGGTGTGGTAATAACGATGGTTATCCCTATACTATAATAACCAGGTAAACGAGATATAGCGAAATGATAATATGTGAGTAATAATTCCGTCGCGACATAATACTCCACATCATAACGTAATGAAATTGACAAAGATCATTCGCATTTTAACGAAATCACTCGTAATTCAACGAAACGTAATTCCATCTGCTTTCAAAACAGAGAGAGTGACCAACACAAGCAAGTGCAAGTTCCCGTTCGTGTACAAGGGTATGACGTACTTCACATGCACGAGAGAGGACTGGCTGATCCCTTGGTGCGCCCTGGATGTGGACCGCAACAGACGGCCGACGCGCGTGGGATGTTGCCATGGTAACGGGGGTGGCAGAGGAGGAGGAGGAGGAGGAGGAAGGGGAAGAGGAAGGGGAAGGGGAAGAGGAAGGGGAAGAGGAGGGGGAGGAGGAGGAGGAGAAAGAGGAGGAGGAAGAGTAATAGTAGTAGTAGTAGCAGTAGTAGTAGTAGTAGTAAGAGGAGACAGTGGAGGAGGAGTAAGAGGAAGAGGAGGAGCAGGAAGGGAAGGAGGAGGAACCTTATGCATTGTTGATGCCAAAATACTTAGATGTTCTTATATATGTTTGGGGGGTAGGGAACAAGACCCTATAGTAATTAAACTATGCCGATTAAAGGTGCATTAGACGTATTAATGACTCGGCTCGTGATCATTACTCACTATTCTGTAATTCATATCAGTATTAAGAACCCGTTTTTTTATGAAGGGAGTGCACTTTTAGCAACAGCAACATTCATGCAACGAAGAAGCAACCGGCTTAAGCGTGAAATATCTCCCACAGGTCAAGATGGCGTTCCTTTCCACTCCTTGCAGACGGAAGGACCAGGAGGTGAAGTTGGGGCTAATTTTTGCCGTTTTCATTTAGACTAATTTTGCTTTTTTCTCGTGGATATGATTTTAATATTCTTATGCCTGTGATATTTTTTTTTCTAGCGAAGTCAAGTATTTTTTTGTGAGCTGTTTTTCATTGCGACAAAATGGAGAAAATATAGGATTGAGAGTGAATATCTTCATGGTACAATACGATTGGCGGGTTTCGATTTTATCTTTGTCGGAAATACATGGCGAAGATGTAATGGAAGCCAGTCCAATGCATTTTTTGTGACATTATCATAGTTTGGCAGATTTAATATTTACTTTTTTTCTCCATATATTCTACCCGTTCTTCGTGCTCTTCCTCGCCGTCCTCATCCTCTTCTTCCTCGTCTTCCTCCTCTTACTCTTCCTCCTCTTTCTCTTCCTCCTCTTCCTCTTCCTCCTTTACTTCCTCTTCCTCTTCGTCCACTTCTTCCTCCTCTTCTTCCTGTCTTCTTCCTTCTCTCTTTCCTCCCTCTTCCTGTTTTCTCCCATCTCTTCCTTTTCCCACTTCTTCCTATCTTTCTTCCCCCACCCCATATCCCCCCCAACAGGAATCTCCCCAACGCAGCTAACGGTGGGGGGCGAGCAGTGCATCTTCCCCTTCCAACACGACGGGGAGTGGCACTATTCCTGCGTGCCTTCGGAGGAGCAGGGCCGCGAACAGGGTCAAGGCAAAGGGCGTTCTTGGTGTGTGACCCGCGTCGACGCCTTCGCCCAGCCTATCGCCGCGGACTACTGCGTCGGTGAGTAGGGGAGGGAAGTTGGGGCAGGAGTAGGGTAGGGTAGGGTAGGAGGGTAGGGAGGGAGGGATGGTCGGGGGAGGAAAGCATTGGGTGGGGTGGAGGGAAGGAGGGAGGGAGAGAGGGAGGGAGGGAGAGAGGGAGTGACGGAGAAAGGGATATGGGAGGGGGGGTACTTCCCATCTGCAACTGCACATCGCTTCATTCACCGTTTTCACTGGGCAGTCTCCTGGGATCAGCTCTGTTGTTTCCTTCTCAAAAGATCCTTTAGGGAAAAAAAGGCGCTATGGTGTCAAATCAGGGGAACGTAAAGGATAGTATTGCAGTGCGTTTAGTGATTAGGATTATTTCAATAAGATCACTGGGTATATGCGAGCATTGTCCTGATGGACCCATGTTCAGATATTTATGCAAATTGTTCCTGATAGTCACATTACTCATTAATATCGTCAGTACATCTGTTGTTTTTTTTCCGACGACTATTTCAGACAATTTCTTCAACTTTCTTAACATTCCCTCGTATTTTCAACGTGCATGGGCGTCTTAAACATTGACAGCCTCGGGACCATCAAGATATACGTAAAGAGACGTTTGTGTGTGAGATGCAGTCCTCCCCAAACCCTCAGTTAGCATGCGTTTAGATACTTTTGTTAAATTTCACCAAAAGAGTGTGGATTGAGGCGCAGATCGATCTAAGAACAGGCCTATTTTCGAAGAGGTATTGCAACAGTAACCAAAAGGACGAGAAGATTCAGACGTGATTCGGATTCGTTCACACTTCTTGTATAGTCACTGGTTACTGTATATCCCTTGTTTCTAGCAAACAGGCTGTAATTTGACTTCCAGATGTGTTATCCCGGTATATAATGGCCACTCTTCGGATTTAATTAACGTTTTTGGATGGGGCTTACTTTGGATTTAGTTAACACAGCTACATTAGATGTTATATGCCTTAGATATTATGAATATTCGAAAATGTATCGATTATTCCTATCCACAGAGTCATCTACGCAAGCTTCGGTTTCTCTGGCTGATGGTAAGGGTTCAAAAAATACTGTTTACTTTTTTATATATTAGAGTTCTGTCGTTTATGAATCATCATTCTTGGCTCATATATATATATTGGAATATTCTATGCCAATGGTAGAGTAAGGATAATTACCACAAGAACAGTACGAGAAATACCGGTGGTAATGATGATATCAGTAAGAACTCTATTATAACGAAGAAGTCTTTGTATAATTATTTGTTAGTTGGTTTCACTTTCCATCTTGTCAACACGATATTATAGCTTTACCCGCCGTAGTAATATTACTAGTAGCAGTAGTGATAATATCGGTAATAATTTTTCTTTTAATTAACAGTAGTAATAATAGTAACAGAAACTAACAAAAATAATGAAACAGTTGTGACACTGGACAGTAACAGCAACAAATATTTTTTGGCATTTGTTTTAAAAAATATATATGAATTCTAAATACACTTTGCATTCTTAATGATTATAACCATTTTACATTTGTTAACATAACTTCCATCCCTCACTTCTAACCAACTCCGCAGTCCTGCCTTTTATATCTACGTAACATACCCTCCCATCAGAGCGCCGAACAACGGACGGGCTTGTGTGCGTCTTCCCCTTCTGGCACCAAGGGCGTTGGTTCAAGGACTGCACGAGGACTGACGCCGAGGAGGACCCCTGGTGCGCTACGGAGATCGATGCGCATGGCGCTGTCTTGAAGGCTGGGAAATGCCGTCAGGGTAAGAGAGGGAGAAGGAGAGAGAGGGAAGGGAGGGAAAGGGGATAGAGGGAGAAGGAGAGAGAGGGAAGGGAGGGAAAGGGGATAGAGGGAGAAGGAGAGAGAGGGAAGGGAGGGAGGGAAAGGGGATAGAGGGAGAAGGAGAGGGAGGGATGGAAGGAGAGAGAGGGGCAGGTGTAAGCGAAAAGGCCACCGCTGTCGCCAGATGTAAGCGACACGTGAGTTGGGAGCACCACTTCGCCAGATGTAAGCGAGTGGCCACCGCAAGCCACCAGAATATGAGTGACACGAGAGATTAGAAGCACCGCGTCACCAGGTGTGAGCGAGACGAGAGATGGACTTGGGTGGGTCAGTGAAAAGGGGCTTAGCTTGCTGGTTTATTCTTGAAGACAGATATGAGACCCCCAAGAGACCCCCGTGTCCCCGGGTGGAGGACGAGGTGGTGGAGCTGGACCCTGTGTGGCTTGGGCCGTCTGCTGTGTCTCTCTTGTGTGTGTCTCTGCCTTACGGACGTGTCCTTTTATGCGGCGGTTCCCTTCGAGGACGGATGTTTGTTCCTGTGCGAAAAGAGAAAGCCGGGCTGCATCTGCGTCCTGCCCAAGGAGAAGGGCTGCGTGCTTGGACGGAGGTGTGAAGTGTACATCCGGCCTTGCTACGTATTGTTGACATCGCTCGGCCACGCGCAAGGCTCGTCCTCGAGCCGACTGTAACGCTTGAAACGATGCAGTAGAGGGTCTGTTTGGTATCTACAGATGGTTCCTGGTGATCCGAGAGTCGCTAGGCCGTCGCGTGCCAGGTAGCGGGTGTGGCAGAGGTTTCGCACTGAGGTGCAACATTCAGTAGCGAGGATGGTCATCGTCTTCAGAAGCTGAAATATAAGTGTACCAGGCCAGTAAAGGGGCTAAGGAGGAGGATGATAATGTGTTTGTCAATCACCTTACTAAATTGCGAGAAAATGAGAGCATAATAAGGAAAGTTTGTCACAAGAAGGGCGTGTCAAGTAGCGAGTTCAATAAGGTACCATCATATTGAAGAGAGAAAAGTTAATTGAATAAGAATTCCATATCTTTGGGGTAAACAAGCAAGTATATATGCTTCGAACACATAGGCAGCTGGGCCTGAACTTAATTCTAACAGTGCGCGTCTCGGCGCTTCAGTCGTATGAGCGTAAGTGTGCGGCGGGCGCAGGATTCCTTCGTTTACGGCCATGAGCCGGGCTTAAAATTAATGTGGTGATTGTAACCGAGTAAGCCTATATAAAGCATGGTGTCTCCAATGTGTTGCCATTATTTGCAACTGGAGATACTACCATCAGTACATATTCACCAAACCTTAAACTAAAGAAGCATAAACTCCAGCATTACTGAGGACAAGATATCAAACTTCGAGAGGACGTCGTAAAAGAGATTTGGGTTCAGTTATTAGTCATAGGGATGGCACATAGTAAAATACGCAATCTTAGAGTGAATTCCGAGTAGAGTGGGCAGGTAGGTAAATAAGAGGATAGTCAGGTGATCGAAATCTACGTGTGAACGAGCGACAGATTAGCACGGCAAGTATGAAGAAACAGTGATATAAAGAACGATATAGTGTATACACAGAATATGACAATACGCAAGAAGTAATGACGTGATTACTAATAGGAATAACATATAAGAGAAAAAAAAGATGATTTCATTAATTCGACACAAATAAACATGAATAATATGATGAGAGCAGCCAAACATAACAATAATTAATTCAACTCGAAGGTACTCATTTGTTCTGAGAGAAATGATATATGCTAAATTGTGCGATCTGAGGATAAAAATGATAATAGACAGAACAATACTAACACAATACATCAATTACGGGATGGTTAAAGCTGGGGAATGAGGTGTGAAGTGAGGGTGCGTGTCACTTAGGTTTGATCTCAGTGTGTGTTGAAAAAAAACAATGGTTGACAGGGAGGAGTTATGTAGTATAGAGTTAGTAGTGTGCGTTCGTAGAGTGGCGTGTACTTGAATTTGAAAGAAGGCAACTTGTATGCAAGGTGTGGGTGGGTATAGGGAGGGCAATAGTTACTCTGGCATTAAAAGGTACACTTACTTTTGATAGTAACGAGGAAGATTGTTGGTGCTGGATGGAACTGCGACATCCTGGCTGTGTTGACGAGGGTTCGCGAAGAATTAGCGAGGCAGGTGAGCTGGATTGGCGAGTGTGGCGGCATAGAGTGCGAAGATACATCTTCAGCGACTTCGTCAGGAGGGTAGCACAGGCGTGAGTGGTCAGCACGAAGTAGAAGGACAGACATGGTGCGGTAGGCGTGATCGAAGAGGACTTGGTAGCGATGGCTGGGCGTTAAAAGAGGTGGGGAGGCACTTCGCGTGGATCGGCAACAGGCGTCGGCGAGGAGCGAGCTGGTAGGCGAATATGCGTTGGCGTTGTGAGGTTCTTGAACACCGCTGCCATCAGATGTAAGCGAAAAAGGCCACCGCTGTCGCCAGATGTAAGCGACACGTGAGTTGGGAGCACCACTTCGCCAGATGTAAGCGAGTGGCCACCGCAAGCCACCAGAATATGAGTGACACGAGAGATTAGAAGCACCGCGTCACCAGGTGTGAGCGAGACGAGAGATGGACTTGGGTGGGTCAGTGAAAAGGGGCTTAGCTTGCTGGTTTATTCTTGAAGACAGATATGAGACCCCCCAAGAGACCCCCGTGTCCCCGGGTGGAGGACGAGGTGGTGGAGCTGGACCCTGTGTGGCTTGGGCCGTCTGCTGTGTCTCTCTCTGTGTGTCTCTGCCTTACGGACGTGTCCTTTTATGCGGCGGTTCCCTTCGAGGACGGATGTTTGTTCCTGTGCGAAAAGAGAAAGCCGGGCTGCATCTGCGTCCTGCCCAAGGAGAAGGGCTGCGTGCTTGGACGGAGGTGTGAAGTGTACATCCGGCCTTGCTACGTATTGTTGACAGCAGGGAGGGAAGGGCAGAGAGAGAGATGGGAGGGGGAGGAAGGGAAAGAGAATAGGAGAGAGAGGGTTTCGTCCATGTATATTGAACAATGTTATTGCAAGAAGATCAAGAGGAGGACTTGAGAAAAAAGTTCAGGGTACAAGAGAAAAATATTGGGTAACATATTAAATGCTCATAGATACAGAGAAAAAATAATAAATCCAATTCTACTTCAGACAGCTTTATCATATAATATCATTATTGTCTAATATTAGATATCATTACGTGCCTTAAATTTTAAATCCGACTCATTCATAACTTGAATCAATTTATCCAATCGGCTTAGTTTTCATTTTAAACCAATTTCACTTCTCTCTTACCTTGCAGATACCGCAGTCGCCGGGCAGACATGTAAGGCACGAGTTGGAATGGAAAACGATGCTGATGTGTGATTCGTTGTGTTCCTGGAAGGATATTGTTCTCTAATTGTCATCCGTGCTCTCTTTCTCCACCCCCTTCCCCCTCCCTCCCTCTCTTCTCCCCCCCCCCCTCTCTCTCTCTCCTCTCTCTCATCTCTCTCTCTCTCTCTCCCCTCTCTCTCTCTCTCTCTCTCTCTCTCTCCTCTCCCTCCCTCCCTCCCTCCCTCCCTCCCTCCCTCTCTTCTTCCCTCTCTTTCTCTCCTCCCTGTATCTCTCTTCCTGTCTCCTCTCTCTCTCCTCTCTCTCCTCTCTCCTCTTCTCTTCTCTTCTCTTCTCTTCTCTTCTCTTCTCTTCTCTTCTCTCTCTCTCTCTTTTCTCTCTCTCTCCTCTCCCCCCTTCCTCTCTCTCTCCCCCTTCCTCCCTCTCTCTCTCCTCTCCCTCCCTCCCTCCCCCTCCCTCCCTCCCTCCCTTCCTTCCTCCCTCTGTCCCTCTCCCTCTCCCCTTTTCCCTTTCCCTCCTCTTCTTCCCCCTCTTCTCATCTCTTCTCCTCCCTTCTCCCTCCCCAATCCCTCCCCCCCTTCCTCCCTCTCTCTCCCCTCCCCCCTCCTCCCTTCTCCTCCCCCCCCCCCCACCCCAACCCCCCCCTCCTCTCTCCCCCCTTTCCCCCCCCCCCACCCCCCCCCCCTCCCCCCCCCCCCCCCTCCTCCCCTCCCCTCCCTCCAGCGGGGCGACGACGTGGCGACGGAGACGGCCTCCGGCGTGCCGTGCGTGTTCCCGTTCGTGCACCGCGGCCGCAGGTACTGCCAGTGCACCTCCGTCGACGAGAGGGCCCCCTGGTGCGCCACCCGCGTCGACGGCGCCCGTCGCGTCATCGCCGGGGCCTACTGCACCGGTGGGTGGGGGTTGTTGTTGTTGTTGTGGGTTTTTGCTGTTGTTTTGCTGCTGCTGTTGTTGTTGTTGTTGTTGTGTTGTTGTTGTTTTCTTCTTCCTTCTTCTTCTTCTTCTTCTTCTTCTTCTTCTTCTTCTTCTTCTTCTTCTTCTTCTTCTTCTTCTTCTTCTTCTTCTTCTTCTTCATCTTCATCTTCATCATCTCCTTCTTCTTCTTCTTCTTCTACTTCTACTTCTACGTTTTTTTTTCTTTATTTATTTTTTTGTGTTTCATTTTTCCTCTTCTTCGTCCTTTTTTTTGTTTTCTGTAATTTTTTGTAGTTTTGTTTTCTATACGTTTTCTATCTCTTCAGCAGCCATTTGTTTTTGCTTCTTTACTGCAGTTTTTATTTTATTTCGGTTAATATGTCCCGGCTTATATATATTTTTCTTTATTGTTTGTTTGTTTTCTGTTTGTTTGTTTTGTTTTTTTGTTGTTGCCTTCTTGTTCGTTTGTTTTTTTTCTTGTTATGATTTTTGTTGTTTGGTGCCTTTTTTGTGTCTTTTTTTTATATTTCTTTTCTTCGTCTACCTGTTTATTATTATTATTATTATTTTTTTATGATTGATGTATATTTTACAACTTTTTTTTAACTTGTATGGACCAATTAAGTAATGAATATTTATCGAAGGCAATTAGATTATAATTACAATTAGGGTGTGAAAAAAAACATTCATAAAAATGCATGGTTATAGAATGAAATATGAACTGCAGTTTTATGTAGATTTTGTTATTGTGGTTAATAATTTCGCTCATTTTTCTTCGCAGAGAACAGAACGCACGAAGACGTTGACATGGCCGGGGGTGAGCTGCTGTTGTTATTGTTGTTATTGTTATAAATAAATTAGGTGTCGTTATCACCTTCGCTGTCATTATCATTACTGTCATTGTTAGCATTACTGTCATCGTCATCGTCTTCATCTTCATCATATTCATCTTTGTCTTCGTCTTCATCTTCATCTTCATCATCATCATCATCTTCATCTTCATCATCGTCTTCATCATGCTCATCTTCATCTTCATCTTCATCTTCATCATCATCATCATCATCATCATCATCCTTCTTCATTTTTATTTGTGTGATGATCATCAACACAGTTTGTTAAAAAAAAATTAAAATATGATTTTTTGTATAAGATAATGCAGCATTTTTTTTGTAATTATAGATAATTTTTGTCTACTGTACATAACATGACTGATTTTTTTTTATGTTGACAAGAATAGTAGCACAAATAACAAAGGAGACAGTGAAGACAACATTGCATTGCCCCGACATTACTGCAAGAAAAATACGGTTCCATCTTTCAATCTCTTTTTTTCCAACCAAAGTCAGTGCGAACGGTAGACGACAATAATCTATTCAGTTTAATAAGATCAATATTGGGCCACGTTTGACACTGGCGTAAGCATGGAATTTATCAAAATTATCCGAATGTTATTGAAAAAAAAATCGACCAAAGCCAAACGGAATGGTAGACGGTAATCGTCTTCTTTTCAAACGTTAGACATTGCGCCAATTTGCACTCCTCGTCCCAACTAGACGACTTGGAATATATCAAAATTATCCAAACATTATTGCCAAGAAAAATAGTACAGTCCTGTCTCTCAGTGTATTTTCCCCACCACACTAATGCCAACGATAAACGGCAACCACCTTTTCCAAAATCATCGCACCAACTTTAACACCTCCCTAGCTCGAATGACTCGGACTATCTCAAAATTACCCTATCCCTGTTGCTAAAGCTGTACCATCTCTTCCCTCCGTTGTCTCCCCCACCCCAGAGCCAAAGCAAACGGCAGATGGGTCGAGGTGCGTGTTCCCTTTCTATTACAAGGGCAACAGGTACAGCAAGTGTCACCCCATCGAGCGAGCCAAGTCGTGGTGCCCCGTTATGGTGAATGCGAGGCTGGAGCCACTGCAGAGCGGTTATTGTGATGGTGAGTTTGACGTTCCTGTGCTGTGTGTTCTTGTTGTGAAGTGAATTTTCTTTGTTCTTGTATTGTGGTGGTTAGATGTGCCTTTTTTTGTACTGGGAGTGGTATTTTTTGTTTTTGGTTCTGGTGAGATCTGCGTTAGTATCGTGTGTTTTTGCTGTACCGTGAATTTTCTTTGTCGAAAGTACTTTTTGGGGAGTACCTGTTGGCCGTGTCATGTAGAGCAATTATTCTTGATAATGTTAACGTTTAAATGTGAACATTGTTCCTTATGAGTATATGAGTGCATTGTATTGCAGTTTCTTTTCCTGTTCTTGTATTCATGGTTAATTATCAACCACTTTTTGTTACATTGCATTGTTAGTGATAATATTTTTCTTCATTTGGTTTTCGTAAATGAGATTAATCAGTGGATATTGTCACTGGCATTTTTACCTGGAATCATAACATACCTTCTTAATGGAATTCAGTATTTTGTCTTACTTTATCCAACCTTTTTACATTTCTTTTATAATCGTGTTCTCTTAAGATGGCACGAGCGAATTCCCCTGGAGACCGCCGCCAGTTGTCTTGGGTAAGATTCGCGCTTCTCCGTCTTGCATTAAAAGTTTTTGTTTTGCTTTCTGTGTCTCTCTGTTTTTTGTTGTTGTTTTTCTCTTCGATGACTTTCTCGTTCTTTCATTATGATCCTCTCTCCCTCCTCATGTTCCTACTTCTCTTCCACTTCCTCCTCCTCCTCCTCCTCCTCCTCCTCCTCCTCCTCCTTTTCCTCCTCCTCTTCCTCCTCCTCCTCCTCCCCCTCCCCCTCCCCCTCCCCCTCCCCTCCCCCTTTTTCTCCTCTTCCTCCTTTTCTTCCTCCTCCTCCTCCCCTTACTCTTCCTTCTCCTCCTCCCTATTTTTCCCTCCTCCTCTCCTTCCTCCTCCTATTACTCTTCCTCTTCTTCCTCCTGCTCCTCCCGCTCCCCTCCCCCATCCTTCACATCCTACCCCTTCCCCCCCACCACAAAACAATAAAGAATTAATTAAATTACAAATGAACTAACACTGACAAACAAATAGCGGTAAAAAAAAATAATAATAAATAGATAAAATAAAAATACCTTCGCATAACCGATAACGACGGAGGAGGCATCGATGAGTTCCTCACAACTCTCTACTACCCTCATCTATAGAAATTATGCCGCAGTAATGCCCCTAATGACCAGAATCTTGGCCCTAATAGCAGGGGAGGGTATGAAAGGGTATCAGGGAAATTGCAGATTATCGCAGGGCGCAGGGAGCACCGTCCCCTGCATTAGACAATATAGTGACTTATTCTGTGTATATTATTATTATTATAGGTGACGTATATCGTGTATATCATTCATATTTTACCCCGGAATTCCCCTGGTACCTTTCATGTCCTTCCCTGCTCTCTGGGGCAAAGAATGTGGGCGTTTTGGGTTTTAGCGGCAAATGCCCTAACACACACGGGTAGTAAAAGAGTGAAGGGAATCCCTGGACACCACTACCTTCGTGCCCGGTCATGCGTGAACAATTCCCTCAAATAACATCAAATCGATATACGCAGGCTTGACCATGACCGTGAATCTGGGGCCCTGCGTGTTCCCGTTCTGGTACAAGGGTGAGGTACACGAACGGTGCACGTGCAAGGATGCCCCCGCGTGCTGGTGCCCGACCTCGCTCAACGACAACCGCGAGCCAGCTGTTACCGACTACTGCAAGGGTGAGTGTGGCTGCTCGCTCCTGGCGGGGAGGGAGGGCTGCCCGGTGCCGCTGGCGGCTCTGGGGCTCTTGTCGCTGTTGTTGTTAGTGATATTGTTATTATTATGATTTCTGTTGTTGTTATTATTATCATTATTATTATTATTATTATTATTATTATTATTATTATTATTATTATTATTATCATTATCATTATCATTATCATTATCATTATCATTATCATTATCATTATCATTATCATTATCATTATCATTATCATTATTATTATTATTATTATTATTATTATTGTTATTGTTTTATTGTTGTTGTTATTGTTATTGTTATTATTATCATTATTATTAGTACTAGTATTAGTAATAGTAGTAGTAGTAGATGTACATATTATTGTTATCATTATTATTAGTAGTAGTAGTACTAGTAGTAATGGTAGTAGATGTATATGATATTGCTATTATTATTATCATTAATATTATTATTAGTAGTAGTAGTAATAGTTATAATTATTACTATTATTATTATTATTATTATCATTATTATTATTGTTGTTGTTGCTATTGTTCTTGTTATTATTATTGCTTATTGTTTGTAACTGACAGTTATAACCTGTCATTCGTTTTTTAAATCAATTATGTCATTGTTATCTTATTATTAGTCCCACAGTAATCATTGTTGCCATTAGATTAGCATGGTCGAGCTCTCTCTCATTACCTGCTCTGTATTACTGTATTTTTGTCTCACTTCGTAGGGCTGTTGGAGGGCCCCGTGCCTGAGGTTTCGCCGCCAGCCCTCGGTAAGCCCTTTGGCGCTGTGTGTGTGTGTGTGTGTGTGTGTGTGTGTGTGTGTGTGTGTGTGTGTGTGTGTGTGTGTGTGTGTGTGTGTGTGTGTGTGTGTGTGTGTGTGTGTGTGTGTGTGTGCGCGCGCGCGCGCACTCCCTTTCCTTTCTCCCTCCTCTCCGTGCCTCCCTCCCTCTGTCGTTCCCCCTCTTCGAATTTCTTACTCACTCTTCCTTTCGTCCTTCATTATCCTTCTTCCCTCTCTCCCTTCCCCCTCCCTCCTCCCTCCCTCCCTCCCTCCCACTCACCCTTCTCCCTCCCTCCCTCCCTCCCTCCCTCCCTCCCTCCCTCCCCCCTCCCTCCCTCCCCCCTCCCTCCCTCCCCCCCCCTCCCCCCACCCTCCCTCCCTCCCTCCCTCCCACTCACCCTTCTCCTTCCCTCCCCCGTCAGGCGCGGACGCCGCCACGACCGTGGAGGGGCGCCCGTGCGTGTTCCCTTTCCGCTTCGGCGACGTGATCTACACGCGGTGCGCCGAGGCGTCGCGCGGGGCCCCCTGGTGCGCCACGCAGGTCGACGCGGCGCTGCGCCCCGTCAGGAGCGGCTTCTGCAAGGGTGAGGAGGCGGGGCGTCGGCTCGGGGGTTCTCGGGGGTTCTTGTAGGTTTCTTGTGGGTTCTCGGGGATTCTTGTAGGTTTCTTGTGGGTTCTCGGGGGGTTCTCGGGGTTTCTCGCTTGGTTTCGCTTGTTCTCATTTGTTTTTGTCACACTTTTTTGTTCTTATTCTTTTTTTTTTTTTTCCTTTGTTCTTGCTGTTTCTGTTTTCTTGTTCGTGATTTGGTTTGTTTTCATTGTGTGTTTGTGTCGTGTTTC
The DNA here is from genome assembly GCF_015228065.2 of Penaeus monodon. Taxonomy (NCBI): domain Eukaryota; kingdom Metazoa; phylum Arthropoda; class Malacostraca; order Decapoda; family Penaeidae; genus Penaeus; species Penaeus monodon. The sequence goes on from NC_051393.1 coordinate 423,482, forward strand.
TAGTGTCATTATTCACATTCATTATCGTGGTTTTTGTTTGTTTCTTTCTTTTCCTGTTTTTGTTGATTATTGTGATGTTTGTATTTTTTTTTTTTTTGTCATTTTTTCGTTTTTACTATTCATCGTCTACTGCTTCTTTTCCTCTTCCTCTTCGTTATCTTTTCGTTTTTTATTATTTATCGTCTTCTGCTTCTTTTCCTCTTCGTTATCTTTAGAAAAGGAATTTTCTTGATTTTTAAATGCAAATTACGCATATCTCTTTTTCTCTAGATTATTATTCAAATTTCTTGATAATTTGGTCTTTTATTTAATAATAAAAAAAGATTAATACGCCTTTTTTTCTACTTATCAATTTTTTTAAATTAAAGATAGAAATATATATGAAAGCTAGAGAGGAAGAAGGTAAACAGATCTAAAAAAAATCAAGGTTTCTAATATTTTATTTTGTATTTACTTAAAACTGTAAATAATCCCATTTGTTTTGCATGTTTATAATATTATTCACACATTTATAGTTCATATTATATTGAATGTATATTATGATTAGATTAAAATGAATTGAATAACGTAATATGTCACCGATTATATTTACATATTTGTCTAATTAGTCTAACTGACCAATTACTTTACATTATCTTACTGATTACAGGTATCGGCGATGCAAGCGATGAGTCTCCGGAAGTCTTATCAGAGGGAAATTAACAGGTGAGCAGAGGTCACGAGTCAGGTGTGTGTTAAGGTCACAGGATGTTGTGTGGGTGTAATTTTTTTTCTTTCTTTCTTTTTTTTGTGGTGGGGAGGGAGGGGAAGGTAGGGACAGACTGAATGGAGGAGGAGAGAAAAGGGGGAGGGAGGGAGAAGGAGATGGTAGGAGGTAGGGAGGGTTGTGAGGGAGAGGTGGAGGGAAAGAGGAGAAGGTAGGAGACAGCGAGAGAGAGAGGGAGAGGTGGAGGACGAGAAGCTAGGAGACAGGAAGGGAGAGAGGGAGGGGAGGAGATGGCAGGAGACAGGGAGGGAGAGACGGAGGGAAAGAGAACGGTTAATGGTTAAAACAAATGAATGTGCTAGGCATCAAAGATCACATAGCACTGTCGTAAAGTATTGTGGCAAAAAGTGGAAAAATGAGTCACTGATTAGAAAGTTGAGTAAGTGTTGGAAATGTGGAAAAGGAGAGAGGGAAAGTGTGATAGGAATATTTGCCATTTCTTTTCTAGTTCTTTGTCTAATAATTATTTGTGACGAAGTAGTTTTTGCAGTTAGCTACAAAACTGTAAAATAATTACTATGTATTTACTCATTTAGTAAATTGCAGGCTCACAGTGAACAGATACACACTTGTTTTTTTCACGTGTCTAATTATTGTTCTTTATCATTTATTAGCAGTAGTAGTAATAGTAATGATAATCATGATCGCCATCAATATCAACAGGGTGCAAGTACAAGGATGAACTAACTCTTGCCGTTCCTCTGTAACAGTGGCTCTTAACCTAGTCAGTAATTTCCAAGGGAGAGGAGGGGCGTGAACCCTTAGGGAAAAAGCAAGAATTTCTCAAATATTGTTCGTTATTCTCTTGGGGAGAGGATGATCAAATAACGAGGAGGGTGATACTGCCGTGACTAATCCATTCTCAGTAGAAAAAGACTAAGAACGTATTTATAATTTTCTTTCATATCTGGGAGGGAATTTTATTCGTAGATGCAAGGGAGGAGCGTGGTAGTGAAGGACAAATTGCTAGAGGAGGCGTGGTAGTGAAGAGGATAAGCACCAACTGCTTAATAAACTACAGGCATCACCAACAGGTCGCTCGTGACGCGGAAAGCAGACCGCAGACCTCTCGGAATCCGCCACAAGCTCTTCATTTCTTCGGCCGACCTGCAGGATGCTTGGGTAGTATAGAGAGATATTTATATTCATGTGTCATGATTTGTTCATTCTGATTCTTAAATTCTGTGTTAAATGAGTGGAGAAAATTGTGGTAATTATGTACAAGTGTACGAACAGGGTTGTGATTTATTTGATGTGATGAGAGAAGCAAAAGTTATAACGTGAATTGTAATATTGAGAATGAAGCTAATGTGACTTGCTGTGTCTCTCTCTGGCTTTGTTTCTCTCTCTTTCTATTTTCCCCTTTCCCCTCTCTCTCTCTTTCTATCTCACCCCTCCCCTCTCTCTCTCTTTCTATCTCACCCCTCCCCTCTCTCTCTCTCACCCCCCCTCTCTCTCTCTCACCCCCCCTCTCTCTCTCTCACCCCCCCCTCTCTCTCTCTCACCCCCCCTCTCTCCCTCTTCCCCCCCCTCTCTCTCTCTCACCCCCCCTCTCTCTCTCTCACCCCCCCCTCTCTCTCTCTCCACCCCCCTCTCCCCTCTCTCTCTCTCTCTCTCTC
>NC_051393.1:430966-435966 GCF_015228065.2 Penaeus monodon
TGTACATTCACACCTCCGTCCAAGCACGCAGCCCTTCTCCTTTGGGGCAGGACGCAGATGCAGCCCGGTTTTTCTCTTTTCGCCACAGGAACAAACATCCGTCCTCGAAGGGAAAACCGCCGCATAAAGGACACGTCCGAAGGCAGAGACACACAGAGAGAGACACAGCAGACGGCCCAAGCCACACAGGGTCCAGCTCCACCACCTCGTCCTCCCCCCGGGGACACGGGGGTCTCTTGGGGGTCTCATATCTGTCTTCAAGAAAAAACCCAGCAAGCTAAGCCCCTTTTCATGACCCACCAGTCCATCTCTCGTCTCGCTCCACACCTGGTGACGCGGTGCTTCAAATCTCTCGTGTCACTCATATTTGGTGGCTTGGGGTGGCCACTCGCTTACTTTCTGGCGAAGTGGTGTTTCCCAATCACGTGTCGCTTACATCTGGCGACAGCGGTGGCCTTTTCGCTTACATCTGATGGCAGCGGTGTTCAAGAACCTCACAACGCCAACGCATATTCGCCTACCAGCTCGTCCTCGCCGACGCCTGTTGCCGATCCACGCAAAGTGCCTCCCACTCTTTTAACGCCAGCCATCGCTACCAAGCCCTCTTCGATCACGCCTACCGCACCATGTCTGTCCTTCTACTTCGTGCTGACCACTCACGCCTGTGCTACCCCCCTGACGAAGTCGCTGAAGATGTATCTTCGCACTTATGCCGCCACACTCGCCAATCCAGCTCACCTGCCTCGCTAATTCTTCGCGAACCCCCGTCAACACAGCCAGGAGTCGCAGTTCCATCAGCACCAACAATCTTCCTCGTTACTATCAAAAGTAAGGTACCTTTTAATGCCAGAGTAACTATTGCCCTCCCTATACCCCCCCACACCTTGCATACAAGTTGCCTTTTTTCAAATTCAAGTAAAACGCCCCTCTACGAACGCACACTACTAACTTATACTACATAACTCCCCCCTGAACCCTTGTTTTTTTTCAAACCCCACTGAGATCAAACCTAAGTGACCGCACCCTCACTTCACACCTCATTCCCCAGCTTTAACCATCCCGTAATTGATGTATTGTGTTAGTATTGTTCTGTCTATTATCATTTTATCCTCAGACGCACAATTTAGCATATATCATTTCTCTCAGAACAAATGAGTAACCTTCGAGTTGAATTTAATTATTGTTATGTTGGCTGCTCTTTATCATATTATTCATGTTTATTTGTGTCGAATTAATGAAATCATCTTTTTTTCTCTTATATGTTATTCCTATTAGTAATCACGTCATTTCTTCTTGGTATTGTCATATTCGGTATACACTATACCGTTCTTATATCACTGTTTCTTCATACTTGCCGTGCTAATCTGTCGCTCGTTCACACGTAGATTTTGATCACTGACTATCCTCTTATTTACCTACCCGCCCACTCTACTCGGAATTCACTCTAAGATTGCGTATTTTACTATGTGCCATCCCTATGACTATAACTGAAAACCCCAAAACTCTTTTACGACGTCCTCTCGAAGTTTGATATCTTGTCCTCAGTAATGCTGGAGTTTATGCTTTTTAGTTTAAGGTTTGGTGAATATGTACTGATGGTAGTATCCCAGTTTCAAAAAAATGGCAACACATTGGAGAACCATGCTTTATATAGGCTTACTCGGTTACAATCACCACATTAATTTTAAGCCGGCTCATGGCCGTAAACGAAGGGAAACCTGCGCCCGCCGCACCCAGAATTACCTCATACGATTGAAGCGCCGCGACGCGCAATGTTTGATTTTCACCGCAAGTTAATTTTAAGCCGGCTCATGGCCGTAAACGAAGGAACCCTGCGCCCGCTGCACACTTACGCTCATACGGGCTGAAGCGCCGAGGGCGCGCACTGTTAGAATTAAGTTCAGGCCCCGCTGCTATGTGTTCGAAGCATATATACTTTTTGTTTACCCAAAGATAGGAATTCTTATTCAATTAAAATTTTCTCTCTTCATTATGATGGTACCTTATTGAACTCGCTACTTGACACGCCCTTCTTGTGACAAATTTCCCTTATTATGCTCTCATTTTTCGCAATTTAGTAAGGTGATTGACAAAAAACATTATCATCCTCCTCCTTAGCCCCTTTACTGGCCTGGTACACTTATATTTCAGCTTCTGAAGACGATGACCATCCTCGCTACTGAATGTTGCACCTCGGTGCGAAACCTCTGCCACACCCGCTACCTGGCACGCCGAGCCTAGCGACTCTCGGATCACCAGGAACCATCTGTAGATACCAAACAGACCCTCTACTGCATCGTTTCAAGCGTTACAGTCGGCTCGAGGACGAGCCTTGCGCTGTGGCGAGCGATGTCAACAATACGTAGCAAGGCCGGATGTACACTTCACACCTCCGTCCAAGCACGCAGCCCTTCTCCTTGGGCAGGACGCAGATGCAGCCCGCTTTCTCTTTTCGCACAGGAACAAACATCCGTCCTCGAAGGGAACCGCGCATAAAAGGACACGTCCGTAAGCAGAGACACACAGAGAGAGACACAGCAGACGGCCCAAGCCACACAGGGTCCAGCTCCACCACCTCGTCCTCCACCGGGGACACGGGGGTCTCTTGGGGGGTCTCATATCTGTCTTCAAGAATAAACCAGCAAGCTAAGCCCCTTTCACTGACCCACCCAAGTCCATCTCTCGTCTCGCTCACACTGGTGGACGCGGTGCTTCTAATCTCTAGTGTCACTCATATTCTGGTGGCTTGCAGTGGCCACTCGCTTACATCTGCCGAAGTGGTGCTCCCAACTCACGTGTCGCTTACATCTGGCGACAGCGGTGGCCTTTTCGCTTACACCTGCCCCTCTCTCTCCTTCCATCCCTCCTCTCCTTCTCCCTCTATCCCTTTCCCTCCCTCCCTTCCCTCTCTCTCCTTCTCCTCTATCCCCTTTCCCTCCCTTCCCTCTCTCTCCTTCTCCTCTATCCCCTTCCCTCCTTCCCTCTCTCTCCTTCTCCCTCTATCCCCTTTCCCTCCCTTCCCTCTCTCTCCTTCTCCCTCTCTTACCCTGACGGCATTCCCAGCCTTCAAGACAGCGCCATGCGCATCGACTCCGTTAGCGCACCAGGGGTCCTCCTCGGCGTCAGTCCTCGTGCAGTCCTGAACCAACGCCTTGGTGCCAGAAGGGGAAGACGCACACAAGCCCGTCCGTTGTTCGGCGCTCTGATGGAGGGTATGTACGTAGATATAAAAGGCAGGACTGCGGATGTTGGTTAGAAGTGAGGGATGGAAGTTATGTTAACAAATGTAAAATGGTTATAATCATTAAGAATGCAAAGTGTATTAGAATTCATATATATTTTTTTAAAACAAATGCCAAAAAATATTTGTTGCTGTTACTGTCCAGTGTCACAACTGTTCATTATTTTTGTTAGTTTCTGTTACTATTATTACTACTGTTAATTAAAAGAAAAATATTACCGATATTATCACTACTGCTACTAGTAATATTACTACGGCGGGTAAAGCTATAATATCGTGTTGACAAGATGGAAAGTGAAAACCAACTAACAAATAATTATACAAAGACTTCTTCGTTATAATAGAGTTCTTACTGATATCATCATTACCACCGGTATTTCTCGTACTGTTCTTGTGGTAATTATCCTTACTCTACCATTGGCATAGAATATTCCAATATATATATATGAGCCAAGAATGATGATTCATAAACGACAGAACTCTAATATATAAAAAAGTAAACAGTATTTTTTGAACCCTTACCATCAGCCAGAGAAACCGAAGCTTGCGTAGATGACTCTGTGGATAGGAATAATCGATACATTTTCGAATATTCATAATATCTAAGGCATATAACATCTAATGTAGCTGTGTTAACTAAATCCAAAGTAAGCCCCATCCAAAAACGTTAATTAAATCCGAAGAGTGGCCATTATATACCGGGATAACACATCTGGAAGTCAAATTACAGCCTGTTTGCTAGAAACAAGGGATATACAGTAACCAGTGACTATACAAGAAGTGTGAACGAATCCGAATCACGTCTGAATCTTCTCGTCCTTTTGGTTACTGTTTGCAATACCTCTTTCGAAAATAGGCCTGTTTCTTAGATCGATCTGCGCCTCAATCCACACTCTTTTGGTGAAATTTAACAAAAGTATCTAAACGCATGCTAACTGAGGGTTTGGGGGAGGACTGCATCTCACACACAACGTCTCTTTACGTATATCTGATGGTCCCGAGGCTGTCAATGTTTAAGACGCCATGCACGTTGAAAATACGAGGGAATGTTAAGAAAGTTGAAGAAATTGTCTGAAATAGTCGTCGGAAAAAAAAACAACAGATGTACTGACGATATTAATGAGTAATGTGACTATCAGGAACAATTTGCATAAATATCTGAACATGGGTCCATCAGGACAATGCTCGCATATACCCAGTGATCTTATTGAAATAATCCTAATCACTAAACGCACTGCAATACTATCCTTTACGTTCCCCTGATTTGACACCATAGCGCCTTTTTTCCCTAAAGGATCTTTGAGAAGGAAACAACAGAGCTGATCCCAGGAGACTGCCCAGTGAAAACGGTGAATGAAGCGATGTGCAGTTGCAGATGGGAAGTACCCCCCTCCCATATCCCTTTCTCCGTCACTCCCTCTCTCCCTCCCTCCCTCTCTCCCTCCCTCCTTCCCTCCACCCCACCCAATGCTTTCCTCCCCCGACCATCCCTCCTCCCTACCCTCCTACCCTACCACCTACTCCTGCCCAACTTCCCTCCCCTACTCACGACGCAGTAGTCCGCGGCGATAGGCTGGGCGAAGGCGTCGACGCGGGTCACACACCAAGAACGCCCTTGCCTTGACCCTGTTCGCGGCCCCGCTCCTCCGAAGGCACGCAGGAATAGTGCCACTCCCCGTCGTGTTGGAAGGGGAAGATGCACTGCTCGCCCCCCACCGTTAGCTGCGTTGGGGAGATTCCTGTTGGGGGGGATATGGGG